>NC_133621.1:295098112-295228112 GCF_048593235.1 Sminthopsis crassicaudata
TTTTCCAGTCCCCTAGTGACAAAGAGATGCTTCAAGTCTGTGTCCAGGAGCCGAGACCCTTTGCAGCCATTCTTCTTTCTACAAAGTGTCACCACCACAAAGGATGCTGCATTTCACCGTGAATTTTTCCAGCCAGACTAGCTTTGCTTTTGAAATCCCCAATTCGGGCTCTTTAATTGGAAAGAGGACCTCAGGTCTTAAGAAACCCAGTCTGGTTATCACTGAAACCAGCCTGGGCAGAACAGACCTGAGCTCAAAGTTGGGGAGGAGGAGGTGACACAGTATATCCAGCTATTGTGATGCATATCACAGGAAACAGAGAAAAGCAAATAGTGAAGAGAGATGGGAGGTGATTAGCAAGAGAACCTCAGGTATGGAAATCCAGCTATTAAATATCATCCTTGCTGAGGGCCCGGAAACAGAACTATCAGGCTTTGGAGTAAACTTGATTTGTTACCCAGGTGACCCCTGTGCTCTGGGCTTTTTTCTCCCTGTCCATGGTGCCTCATCACTACTGCAGAGCTGGAGCTAAATGTGGCTGAGATGATGGGCAGGTTTGGACTGGCTTTTCCTCCCATTGATCACCTGCTTATTCACCTGTCCTGTTAGCTGGCAGTCATGGGAGACAGAGGCGATAGACATTAGCACAAGAATGAATGCCAGGACCGTTCTGGTCTGCCCAAGGGAATACTTGAGTGGGGATTTTTTTAAAAACATTTTTTCTTTTTTAAGACATAGTAGAAATCTGCATTGGAAGGTGCTGTATAGCAAGGTAAAGGTGCAACTCAAGGAGACTTGCTGCTGGAGAGGACACACGTATCAGGGAAGGTGCTTGCATTGTGTCTTTCTGTTTAGGGCCCAGCTAAAGAGATCTTAAAAGGCATCTAGTTTCTCTCCCTTCTATGTTATCAATGGGGAAACAGAGGTAATGATCTGTCCAGATCACATAGCTAATAAGGGCCAGGCATGGGATTTGAATTCAGGTCCTCTGAGAACTGGATCACAATGGTGAGGTAACAGTCCTGCAAAGTACAGACCTTATAGGGCAGCTAGGTGGAACAATGGATAGAAGAGTCCCTGAGTCAGGAAGATCTGAATTCAAATCCAGCCCCAGATATATATTAGCTGTGTGTCCCTCAGTAAGTCACGTAACCCTGCTTGCCTCAGTTTCCTCCTCTGTAAAATGAGCTGAAAAATACTCCAGTATTGATGCCAAGAAAACCCCACATGGGGCCTTGAAACAGTTGGCCATGACTGAAATGACTCAGCAATAGACATTATCTCCCTTAAACATTGTAATTACTCTGTAGAAGGCAGGTGGGTTTAGTGGGAGGGGTTCTTGGATTCCAACCTACCTCTGCCATTTTGTGTCTCTGTGACCCTAGTGGAGATTTTTAACCTCTTAATACTTCAGCCATGGAGCCTCAATACTATGGACTGCAGAGTCAGTGCTGACTTGTACTGATATTGGCTCTACTAGGAGCTCCGAGAACCTCTGAAATAACACTAGAAAGCTAGAAAGAAAACTGATTATGTGTCACTTAATACAGATGTGGACCATGTATCTAGTCAAGGTCACAGTGGGGACTTGAGAAATATTCCTTTTAAGCATCAACCCCCATATAAAATTTAAAAAAAAAATAATTTTTGATCAGACACTTCCCCACTTTACTAAAAAAGAAAATGGGACTCAGAAAGGACTCGGGCAAGATCATAGAGCCTGTAGGTAGTTGAGCCACCCTCAGATACAGGGTTTCTGGATGCCAGGCTAAGGCTCTGGTTATGGCAAATGGGGAATATGCCCACATGAGGTTTAGGAGATAGGATACTAAACAAGGAGTCCGGAAATTCCAAGTTCCAATGCTGGCTATGGCAGCTGGCTCTTGGCTAGCCACACCATCTCTCTGTATGTCATGTTTTCTCATCTATAAAATGAGGGTTGGATTCAAATGATCCCTAAGATTCCTTCTGATACAAAAATTATAATCCTCTGATCTCTAGCCCAGATCTTCATATCTCCAGCATCTGCCAGATTCCCTGGCCAGCTCTGCTTTTATTTTCTTTAGGGGTCAATGATATTGTTTCCTTTCTGAGTTTTTTCTCTGTTTTCTTCACTTTCTTCCTGAAGAACTGCTCATTTGTTTGGGCTAGAAGCCTCAGGTGGAGGAGAGTGAGGAAGAGGCAGAAATCCCTCCATTGGTTTTGGGAACTTTAAACAGTCTTATTTTCTTTCCCAGGAAAGAATACTTGACGTGATCCAGTACTCTTCACAACATCCCTGCCTGCTCGGTTGATCTCATTGAAACTCAGTAACATCCTGTCTTCTTTAATGGGTTTCTTTAAGTAAAGTGTTATCATTATCACAAGCTTTGACCCCATTAAAAGAGGATGACAATTCAAAGGGAAAACTTCTCTCTCATTACTTGGTAAAGATAAACTAGAATCATGGGGATTGAGAGAGGGAGAAAAGAGAAGGGGGAGAGAGAAGGAAGAAAGAAGGGGGACAGAGGGGAAGGATAAAGAGAGAGAAGGAGGAGGAAGAAGAGAAAAAGAAAGAAGGAGAGGGAGAAAAGGGGATAAGGAAAGAGAAAGAGTAGAAGGGAGAGAAAAGGAGGAGGATGGGGAGAAGAAGGAAAGGGGAAATGAGAAGGAAGGAGAATGGGAAGACAGAGGAAGAAGAAGAAAGGGGAGAGTAAGTGAAGTAGAAAGAAAGAAGGGAAGGGAGAAAAGGGGATAGGGAAAGAGAAAGAGTAGAAGGGAGAGAAAGGGAGAAGGACGGGGAGAAGAAGGAAAGGGGAAACGAGAAGGAAGGAGAATGGGAAGACAGAGGAAGAAGAAGAAAGGGGAGAGTAAATGAAGTAGAAAGAAAGAAGGGAAGAATGAGAAAGAGGAAAAAAGAGAAGGAACCCATGGTCCTCTACCTTTGAAAAAAATATCATTTCTTTGAAGTCAAATTTGGTCATTTTATTAAAACAATATTCAGCTGAGAAAAACACTTCTTGAAATGTTATGAGATGTATTATTAATATTTAATTCTGAAAATGTCTTCCTTCATTTCCTTCTTCAATCTTGAGTTTTCCAAACAATCTCCAGATGTCTGAGTCTTCTTTAAAATTGTGCCTGCCACCCTACTCATAAAATCAAATTAAGAATGACTTATAGAGTTCTTAGACTAGGCAAGAAAGCAGTTTCCTCCCTGTTAACAAAGCGACAGACTGATCTTTTCTCTTCCCTCTTCTTTCTTTCACAGAATCACAGAATTTGAGAATTGGATGGGAAGACAAGTCATCTACTTCAAACACTACATGAAAAGACTCTCCACTGTAACATACCTTCCATGAGATCACCCAACTCTGGCTTGTGATCAAATGAAACCAATCACAAAAAGCTTCCCTTCTGACTAATAGCCGTCAAAAATGTGTACAGGGCCATGTTCTGCCAATGGTTTGTTCTTCAAGGGCATCGGATTCTTGACAGTCACAAAATGACAAAACCTGGAATTACTGAAGTTGTTATTATTTGTGAGTAATGATGATGGGGTGGACCAGGCTGACATAATGCAAACAAAGCTGTCTCTGGTATCAAAGGATCCAAGTGCAAATTCCATTTTGGATAAAGGAAGCTTTAGTTTCCTCAACTCTAAAATGAAGATTTTAACCTAGAATGATGATTCCATGTTAGGTTTCAAGGCTTCTTGGCAGGAGAGTCAGTATGGAATAGTAGGAAGAGCTTCTACATTAAGAGGATCTGAGTTTGACTCTCAGCTCTGACTTGTGATACTTGAGTAAGTAGCTTACCATCCCTGGGTCTCAGTTTCCTCATCTGTAAAAGGAGTTTATAATAAGTGACCTCTAAGTTCCCAACCTCTATGACCCTCTGAATAGAATCTGACAGGTCAGGAATGGCAGGAAATGGGAGATATTGATGATTCTGGGGATGGAGAGGGAAACTGGGACACATGTAGAACACACCTAGGATGAATGATGTACTTGGTTGGGGCCGAAGCATTACACACTCACACAGGTTTTTTAGGAACTAACAGATGTTCTTTTTATGAGCAAAGACGAGTGCTGTTCGGCCTTTTTTAGGCATCTATAAAAATCTGGATGATTTTAAGCCATTTTAATAGCTGCCTAGTGATTTTTATTAACTTAATCGGCTGCCAAGAAGTCCTGTCCCTTCCCACATGGGGCAGCTCCTTTTGTTCTGGAGTTTCTGCTGAGGCTCAGTGATGACTGGGAACTGCTTCCCTTTGAGGAGGCGAAGAAAGAGGGTTATTCACACAGTGACGCACCTGTCCTGCAGCCATGGATGATGGGAAAATTAGCCCTATGGTCTCATTGGAGATGGAAGGATGGACATCTCTGCTTTTTTGCACTGAGATCCCCAAAGGGATTATGTACAGCTGTGAAAAGTGGATGTCCCAAAGGATGAGTCAATATGAATGTCCTTTTAGAAAAGGAAAGGAACAAAAAGCTAATAATGTGGGCAGATAGGAAGATGAGTTGGATTTGGAATGAAAGGACCTGGGTTCAAATCCAGCTCTATTGTATACCTCCTGCATAATCTTGGACAAGTCATTCTTTGGGTCTTAATCTCTTAATTGTAAAATGAGGTCATTGGATCAGGTGGTCTCGGAAGTACCTTTGGGTTCCATATCTACCCTCTTTTCTAATAATTAAGAAATTTAAGTTAATTGACTGAGAGAAAAACCAAAGAGTCATTTGACAAAAGTAGTCAAAAGAATCCTGACATTACAACTGGAAAAAAAAATGATGTCCTTTTAGACATTGCCCTCACATTCTGCTGATGAGGTAACAAGCCCAGAAATGTTTGGGGATTTGCACAGTCATATTAATGTAAGGGTTTTTCCTTCTTTCTTTCCTTCCTCCCTTCTTCCTTTTCTTCCTCCCTCCTTCCCTTCCTTCTTCTTCCTTCCTTCCTCCCTTTCTCCCTCCTTCCTCCCTTCCCTTTCCTTCCTTCCTTCCTTCCTTCCTTCCTTCCTTCCTTCCTTCCTTCCTTCCTTCCTTCCTTCCTTCCTTCCTTCCTTCCTTCCTTCCTTCCTTCCTTCCTTCCTTCCTTCTTCTCTTCCTCCTTTCCCCTTCTCTCTTTTCCTCTCATTTGTTAGAGAGAACAGACTTTTTAGTTTATTAATAAAATTAATTTTTAAAGTCACAAACATCTTATATGAGAAAAATGAAACAAATTTGAAGCTACAAAGGGTCTTGGTGGTCACTGAATGCAAGATCTAGAGCTGAAGGGATTATAGGCAAGAAACTAATGCAACTTCTAATTTTTACAATTGGGGAAACCAAGGTGTTAGGAGATTAAGTGATTTCCTCTAGGTCACAAGGAAACAAGCAGCAGAGATAAAACTTAAACCCAGGTCCCTCAATCATGAAGGTCCTTTCATGTTAGCATCCCACCTCTCAGTAAATATTTGTGAAAATGAACGGAGCTCCTCCTAGAGCCGGGCAGATGATGGTAAGCCGTGGCTTCTCTTTAAGACAATCAGAAGCAAACATGTTTACAAGCGAGGTGGGGGTGCAAGAGGCACTAGGAAGATTTCTCTGTTCCATCTGCAGCCAGATTCCGGAGTGCTGCCATGCTGGCTGGGTGCCCCATTCTTCCCTACTGCTCTGAGAGCAGGTTAAAGCCCTCCATGCATTCACACACATATGTACTCACATACCTGCACAAATACACACACATAACCGCATTCACATTCATGAATCAAGAAGAGCAATTGCTGGGAAAATGGCATTTCTCCTCCTCCAGCAGCGACAACAACTCCCTGTGAACTTCCAAGGGATGACCTGGGGCGGTGTGCCACAGTCTAGACATGCTCCCTCCATGCTGACACCTTACCAGTTACAAGTCAGGAATTAATGAAGTGCCAATCCTGCCTCAGCTGTGGGGCTCTCCATCCCTTCCCCTCCCCCAGCATGCTGTCTGATCTTTTCTGGCATTTATGAGGTCAGTGTGGGCATTTTCAAATAACTCTTGAGCCCTTGACACAAAACAAACAGGTTGGCACTTATCCCTGAGAGGGCCCAGTGCCCGCATTGCAATTCCTTTTCCAACTTGCAGCTTTGGCAGGGGAAGGGATGGGCTACATAAGGTACGTTCCAGAGCAGCAAGAGATCCCAAAGGGGACTATGTACAACTGTGGAGACTGGCTGTCCCAAAGGATGAGTCAATATGAATGTCCTTTTAGAGAAGGAAAGGAACAAAGAGCTAATAATATAGGCAGGCTGGATTTGGAATGAAAGGACCTGGGTTCAAACCTCAGCTCTATTGTATACCTCTTGTATGATCTTAAATGAGTCATTCTCCCGGCCTTAATCTCTTGAGAGTGGAAGGGTTCTGAAGGTCTCCTAGTCCAAGCTGTTCCTGAACAAGAATGCCCTCGACAGCAGAGCTGGCAAAGATTTCTGCAGCCTCTGATCAAAGACCTCCACCAAAAACACTAGTGGAAGGGGAAACTTGCTTCTCTCCCCAGGCTGCCCACTGCAAACTAGGGAACCCTAAAGGTTAGGTTCTTGTTTGTTTGCTTGTTTGTTTTTTTATTCTTTTTTAAAACAAGATAAAATCTATCTGTACTTCAACTTCCTTGGAACCTGCATGTACAAAATTTAAAATTTACAAAATAAATACAAAGTAGTTTACTTTATTATTTAACTCACCTGAGACTTACAACTACTCTGATAGGTAACTCTTTTTTATAGGAGTTGCTCCTGATTCTCTTCTTTGAATTCAAGCAAAGTATAACCTCACTTCTACATCAATAGCCTTTCACATATTGGGGGAGAAAAAAACAAAACAAAACAAAAACAACTACGAGTCCCTTCTGGAGGCAGCTAGATGGCACAGTGTATAGAGAGCTGCACCTGGAGTCAGGAAAAGCTAAGTAGGAGTAGTAGTGGTGGTGATAATAGTAATAGTTATAGTAGTAGTAGTAGTAGTAGTAGTAGTAGTAGTAGTAGTAGTAGTAGTAGTAGTAGTAGTAATAGTAGTAGTAGTAGTAGTAGTAATAGTAGTAGTAGTAGTAGTAGTAGTAGTAGTAATAGTAGTAGTAGTGGCAGTAGTAATAGTAGTAATAACTAAATAATAGTAGTAATAACTAACAATTATATCATGTTTTCTGATTTCTAATTTGATGCTGTTCACTTGTTTCAGTTGGGTACAACTCTCCATGACTCCATTTGGAGTTTTCTCAGTAAAGACACTGAAATGGTTTGTTATTTCCTTCTCCAGATCATTTTACAGATGAGGAAATTGAGACAAACTGGATTAAGTATCTTGGCCAAGGTCACACAGTTAGTATCTAAGGCCAGATTTCAACTCAGGTCTTTCTGACCCTGGACCTAGTCCTCTGTCCACTGAGCCTTCTACTGCTTCCTGAGCTTATCTAAGCCTTTTGTTAAAGGTCCAGTTATGGAGAAATTAACATCAATATTTTCACAAAATCCTGACACTTGGTGACTTACGTGCCTTAAACAACCAAGAAGGATGATGGTCCATCATCCCCATTCAAAGAAAAGCCTATAAAATGACATAATCACTCCAGACTATTATAATTTAATAATAATAATAATAATAATAATAATAATAATAATAATAAGTATTCACATAGGACTTCGAGGTCAGATGACATTTACCAAGTATCTATTCTCCATATATCTATAAATGTACATATTGTCTCATTCAGAGAATGCAAACTTCCTTAAAAGAAGGTTTCAGTTATTCCTTGAATTTCAGTAGCTCATAAAATATCTAGAATACTGTAAACACTTAATGTTTACTGATTGATTGACTTATTGATTGATACACTATCAAAGACAATATATCATTATTAATTTTCACCATGTTAAATACTGACCCAAATTCAATTTGCTTTAGCAAACATTCCTTACGTGCTACATGCCAGTGGCTGTACCAGAAAATGGGAATTCAAACATAAAATAAAATAAAAATAAAATAGCCCCTGTCTTCAAGTTTATATTCGACAGCAAAAAGGAATACAATCTTTACCCAAATACAAACAAAAGCAAAAAAAAACTACAACAAACAACAACAAAAACAAGGATTACTCGAGAAAAAAAGAGAACCTAGAGATGTGTTCTCATATCCTTGAGTTATACCTTTAAAGAACCCAAGAATTTTAAGTCTTGGCAAGGGTGATAATTTGTTCAAAAGCCCAAGGGAAGGAGATGGGACCCAGATTGTGAAGGAAGAACAGTAAAATTAATTGGGCTGAAAGAGAGAATCCATTGAAGCAAGGTCATGTTAAACAAATATGGAAAGGCACCCTTAGAATGTCTGATCAAAAATTATTTTTTTAAAATTTTATATGGGGATTGATGCTTAAAAGGAATATTTCTAGTACTTTTCAAAGGCAAATGTAAATATTCAAAAGCATGATCTTCATTCCCCTTAGCACTGAATCTCCTGCCTGGATTTCTATGCATAGGATGTCCCTCAGGCCCAGGCTTTCCCTCCTTACTTCTGCACTCCCTCCCCTGGCCCCCCAATTTCCCATCACCACTGATAAACAAACAGAGCAAGAAAACAAATTTGGACAACCTCCCTCAGTGGAAATGAGTTTTAATAAAAAAAAAATAATAACAAAGCCCAAACTTGACTTCTCTCCTCCGAAAGCTGGTTGTTGTTTACAAATGAGCCCGGGCAGGCTGACAGGATGCCTTCAAAACCCAAGGCCATCCATCTCAATAAGGCCTCTGCCTGAGCCGCTCTGCCCACTGCCTCAATGCAGATGGAAGAGCCCGGCCGCGCTGTGCAGAAAGGAGACAAAACGGATTTGTCTTCCTGACAAGCCATATTCTCATCATAGATTGTGCTCCTCTTATAATATCTCTATACATATTTAGGGGGAAAATCCTCTCATGTCCTTGTGATGTTCATTGAGCAATAAACAGCAATCTTCTCTCTAGAGATAGAGAGAGCTAGGGGGTTCGGCATCTGTCTTACAGTTGTGAAGGGAGTATCCTAAGAATCATAGATTTGAAGAGATCCAGGATAATTTCATTTTACCACTGAGGAAACTGAGGCACAGAAAAGTTAAATTGATTGCTTGAGGTTGCACAGCAAGGAAACATCTGGATCAAATTTTAAAATCAGGTTTTCCTGACTAAATCCAGCACTCTCTCCTCTGGTCTCATCTAAAAGGAAGGGACTTAATAGATGGGATGACTTAAACATTGGTTTTTCACATATCTGAATGACAGCATGGTACAACAGGGCAATCATGGGGGAAAAAGAATTAAAAAAAAGAAAGAAGGTAGGATTTGGAGCCATACATTTGAGATTAAATCTGCTTTACTATTTGCAAGCCATGTAAATGCTTTTCTCTGAACTTTATTTTACTTATCTTTTAATTGAGGGAGTTGGATGGAGAATATCATGACTCCAGAAAAGATGATAATAATGGGATAATAATGTGATGACACAGTGAGGAGTTCAAGATGGCGCCTCAAGGAACATGAGTAAGTCACTAGTGAAGTGACATCAGTGGGATAACAGAGAAAACCTGGAGTTCTTCTAGCAGGATACAAAGAAGGACTCACTGGATATTTATTTCCATGTTATTGGATCGGGCTTTCTAGACAGAAAAATAGGAGATAGGATGATAAGGAGTAACTGTCAAACTGAAACTAGAGCTGAGAAGACTCAGAGTCACCATGGGGGACAAACTAATACAAATGCTGACCTTTACTAATACCACGAGTTACATGGACTATATAGGTCT
This sequence comes from Sminthopsis crassicaudata, assembly GCF_048593235.1. NCBI lineage: Eukaryota > Metazoa > Chordata > Mammalia > Dasyuromorphia > Dasyuridae > Sminthopsis > Sminthopsis crassicaudata. The sequence goes on from NC_133621.1 coordinate 295,107,882, forward strand.
GAAGGAAAAAGATCAATTTCTAGCAAACTCAAGAGATTGACTCATTTTGTTTGGGTTCCTCAGGCTAAGGTAAAATGAGAATTAAAGCCCAAATTATTTCTTTTTGACAATACCAACAACTGAACTCTAAGTCTGGTAGACTTGGAGACAATTTGTTAACCTGTTGTAGAAGGGATGGGTTGGGCTGAATGTCTTTTTGCAACACTAAAATTTGAAGGAGATGAATTTCAACTGTTTTTCCACTGGCACATATGCTAAACTTTTCATTCACACTCTTACCTCCTTCACACTAATCACCTTATGGGCTCTTTGTATTTCCACTTTATGCTCACTGCCAAATAATTAGCACTCCATTAAGCTCAACCAACTTCAAAACCTCCAACTTCAAAACCCATTCCCAATGCCATGAGCAGCCTCCTCTTTCCTTGGGGGTTGGAGAGAGTGTACGGAGGTCCTTGAGGAAGGAAATATGGTGTCTTTGTGAGAATACGTTCATTTAAAAAAATTAAAAAGAATAAAAATAAAACTTTATTCTTCTTGGCACATTTTCAATTTTGATATGAATGGCAAACTACCAGCAATGTTTGGTGAACACACTGGACTCATTCTTCTATTCTTAACCAGTACCAGTTGTACCAAGTGACCAATGGACAGCACACTCTTTCAAGATAATTAATATAAAAGTGATTATCAAATGAAATAGATTTGCTTCCATAATTATGAACCTAAGATAGAATGCAAGGAAGGAAACTTTGAGATCATTGAGTTCAACTCCTTTTTATTGGGGGAGAGCCGAGGCCTAGAGGGGATAGTTGACTTTTCCAAACTCAATTGTGTAGAGCCTTAGGATTAAAAGCAGGAAGAAAATAGCCATTGCCTAGCTCTTCCATTTTAGCCAAGTGAAAATTCTGACTCATAGAGATAAAATGGTTTCTGCAAGATCACATAGGCAGTGATGCCGACAGAGGCAGGGTCCCGACATAGAGTTTATGGGACTTGCCATCTGGGACTTTTTCCTCTCTACCAGGCTGTCTCCTATCTGAGCTGCTGAAGTCCAGAAAAGATGTTTTGCATTCCCTAGTAGAATGTAAACTCCTAAAAGACATTAGTTTCCAGTCAGTTGGTCAACTAAGTGACTAGCTTTGGCTTTTGTCTTGTATCTCCATCACCTAGAGAAATAGCAAATGGCTAAATTTTTACGAAATGAATGAACAGCAATACACAAATGCTGAGAATAAAGTGACATTTTGTAGTCCCTTAAAAGTTAAGTGGATTCATGTAAAATGTATGGGATTGCCTGTCATCGGGGGAAGGGAGTGGAGGGAGGGAGGGGATAATTTGGAAAAATGAATACAAGGGATAATATTATTAAAATAATTAATTAATTAAAAAAAAAGTTAAGTGGATTACGTGGAAGAATTGTGGCAAAGAGCAGAAATAAAGGACAGAAGCAAAGGAGGACAGGAAGGAACTTCAAGCAAAGAGAATCATAAGATTTTCAGAGTTAAGAATGGAAAAAGAATCTCAAAGATTGACAATTGCCTAAAGACCACCCCAGGAGTTAACGAAGGATAGGGAATGATCTGTCAATACTAAGCATGTTAAAGAATAATAAAAATAACAATAAAATGCAGCTTAAAAGTAATTGATCTGACCTTTAGAAAAATCTTGGGATTGATGACAAAGAACACAGTCTCTGTCCAATTCTTTTCTATCCAGAATTGCAATGACATCGGTCAATAAAAGCTCATTCCCATATAGGCCCTCGCTGCAGGTACCATTTTAAAGCAGTTCATCTAAGAATTTGTATCTTTTAAAATTCTGTTTTTCTTCCCTGAGGCAAAAATATTCTCTCAAGTTTCTGAACTGTCAGTAGCCGATGCGAGATGAGTAGGGGACCTATGTAAACTCAGCCACAGGAGGGAAGTCAGGCAGGCAGTCTTAGAAAAGGCAACTTTAATCACAGAGACACTCCACAATGCACTCAGGCAGTCAGTACTGAAGGACTGTCTTTGATTTTCACCAACTTCATCTTAAATTGAGAAAAGAAAAATATCAGGGCTTCCTTTGGATGGAGAGAAATTGGTGGAGAACGAGTAAATGGGAGAACAAGGGAGATGAAGATAAGAAGGAAAGGGAAGAGTGGGTGAGAGAAGGGAAGGAGAGAGGGAGAGCAGACAGGTAGATAGGAGGGAATGGAGGTAACAAAAGGGGACTGGGAAAGAGTTACTGGCTTAGAATATGGATTTTGTGGAACTGATCCAGTCCATTTTATAGGTGAAAAACTGAGGACTGTGTAGGTTACTAAATTATTAAACCAAGAAGGCAAGTTGGGAAGCAGCAGAGCTAGAGTTCAAAATCAGGTTTGGCAATCAAATCCATCTTTTTTTTCCATAGCATCCTACTATTTTTCAAGGAAAATGGTTAGGAGGAAAAGAATGCTAGAGGAAATCAGGAAAATCTCATGTATAATGCATCATTTGAGATGAGCATTGAAGGAAACTAGGAATTCTGAATGACAGAGGTGGGAAGAGTGCACATTTCAAGCGTGGAGATCATCAATGCAAGGGCACAGGGGTGGAAGACGGAGCATAATGTATAAGTATCAGCAAGAAGGTCAGTATGACTAGACCAAAGTGTCCTGGGAGGAAAGCAATGAGCAGCAAAACATGTGCAAATGTAAACTGAGGGGTTAGATGGTGAGGGTTGAATATGACAAGTGGTTATTTAGGCTCTTGTTGATGCTTTCCAAACAGGTCACTACTTTTCTATGTAGTCTGCTCTATTTTGAGAGAGCTCTAAATGATCAGAATGTTTTTTTCCCTCTCCCAATATCAGGTGTGAATTTTGTAATCTCATTGAGGCTGCTAGATGGTACAGTGGGAGGACCTGAGTTCATATCTGATTTCAGACATTTCTGACACTGGCCAAGTTATGCAATCACATCTGCCTTATCCAAAAAAAGAAAGAAGGAAGGAAGGAAGGAAGGAAGGAAGGAAGGAAGGAAGGAAGGAAGGAAGGAAGGAAGGAAGGAAGGAAGGAAGGAAGGAAGGAAGGAAGGAAGGAAGGAAGGAAGGAAGGAAGGAAGGAAGGAAAGAAAGAAAGAAAGAAAGAAAGAAAAAGAAAGAAAGAAAGAAAGAAAGAAAGAAAGAAAGAAAGAAAGAAAGAAAGAAAGAAAGAAAGAAAGAAAGAAAGAAAGAAAAAGGAAGACAGCAAAAAAGAAAGAAAGAAAGAAAGCAAGAAAGCAAGCAAGAAAGAAAGAAAGCAAGCAAGCAAGAAAGAAAGCAAGAAAAAAGAAAGAAAGAAAGAAAGAAAGAAAAAGGAAGACAGCAAAAAAGAAAGAAAGCAAGAAAGCAAGCAAGAAAGAAAGCAAGCAAGCAAGCAAGAAAGAAAGCAAGAAAAAAGAAAGAAAGAAAGAAAGAAAGAAAGAAAGAAAGAAAGAAAGAAAGAAAGAAAGAAAGAAAGAAAGAAAGAAAGGAAGGAAGGAAGGAAGGAAGGAAGGAAGGAAGGAAGGAAGGAAGGAAGGAAGGAAGGAAGGAAGGAAGGAAGGAAGGAAGGAAGGAAGGAAGGAAGGAAGGAAGGAAGGAAGGAAGGAAGGAAGGAAGGAAGGAAGGAAGGAAGGAAGGAAAGAAGGAAAAGAAGAAAAGGATTTTGCAGCCTCTGCCTATTGCTTTTAAGTTTGTAGACATAGAAGTGGTCATTCAATGTCCCTTATACTTATGGAATCAGAGACCTCAGTCCAGATACCTCTCACTAGCTGGGTGACTTTGTACAAGGACATGGCCTTTCTGAGCCTCAGCTTCCCCTTCTGTATAATATTTATACTACTCTTATCCTAAGATTGTGCTGTGCACATTAAATGAGAGAATGCACGTGAAAGTGAAAAATGTTTCAGCAGTGTGAATTATAAAGCAGGAAAGGATGAGGATGATACTAGGAGGCAGCAGGGATGTAAAGTAGTATTTTAAACTTTAAAGGCACTCCCAATTGGTCGCCCTATTCTCTGTTGACTTGAGCTTACATTATAGTAAAAATATGGACCATGAGATTCTAGTCTAGAAATATGAAGTCTAGATGTTGTTTTCCATAGTACTAGAGGCTAGTAATATAGGATCATTAATTTAGAATTGAAAATGACTTGAGAGATCATATTTTTCAATGTATTAATCCTTATTTTTAAGATCAGGTGACTTGTCCAGAGCCTCACAGGTGGCAAATGCCAGAAGGAGAATTGGAATGCATTGATCCTGGCTAGTGGCAAAGTCCATTCTCCTTCAACCACATCAAAGAGGCAGTGTGGTAGAGTGGAAAAACTACCGGACATCGGCTCAGGAAAGACACTTGTGACCCAAGTTAAATGACTTTCTTTTTGAATTTCAGTTTCCTTATCAATACCAATGAAGGACTTAGAATAGATGGATCTTCTGAGGTCCTTCTAGTTCTGGTTCTCCACTATATGATCGAAGTAACTCACTACCCCTCTAGGGGACTCAGTTTCTTCACCTGTAAAATGAGGAGATTGGACTCGATGGCTTCCCAGGTCTCTTTCATTTCTGCATCTTTGATTTTATAACCACACTATCACTGCCTAGAGTGCCATTCTTGGACAAATCCACTTTCAGTGTATGTGCCTTTACATTTTCTTTCTCTCTGGTTGCTAAAAGCAAGTACAGCTACTAGCATTTTATAGTTTGTGGAAAACGAGGCACAGATGGGATAAGGGCCTAGTACAGGATCATGTAGTCAATGCCAAAGCTAGATTCAGAATCTCAGATTTGGTAACAGATTCTTAAATTGTGATTTATTCTCTGCCACTTACTCTAAGGCTCTGAAATTGTATCACCGTCCTCCAGTCTAGGCAGATGGCATGTGTACACTGTGTGCAATTGTGGGTACCAAATTTGAGGAAGGATTTTGATAAGAGCAGACAGTGAAGATGGGGAAGGGCTCTGGAGAACAGAGGATGCTGAGTTTAATAAACATCTATTAATGAATTGAGGAGACTCAGGCAATGCTTGAAAGCCATCTTCATGGACTGGAAAGGCTGCAATTATATTTGTTCTGAAAGAAGTGATTGGGGGTGATGGGAGTGGGGAATGATAACTGAAGAGAGATACACAATAGATCTTGATATTGGGGGTAGGTGAACTACCTTATGGTTTGAACTGCCCAGCAGGGAAATAGGCTGCTTCTGGAGGAGGTGGAGTCCCCTTTATTGGAAGGCCTTGGGCAAAGGCTGGATCACCAATCATCAGGGATGCTATAGGTGGGACTCTTGTTCAGTTACAAATTGGACTCAAATTCCATCCAACTGTGAAATTTGGGGAATATTTATGTATTTTGGACCAATTGCCTATCCATTTTCCTAATATTATTTTATAATATATTTCATATTTCCCTTATTTATATTTTACAATCTTATTTTATAAGGTTAAACTAATATATTAATAACATTTCTCCTCTTCCTCCTAACGATAACAATAACATTGTAAAATTTTTCATATTTGATATCTCATTTAATCCTCATAGTAAATCTAATTTCTGACTGCCTCAGTTTCCTTATCTGTAAAATGAGGATAAAAATAGCACCTACCTCCTCCCTGTTGAGATCAAGTGAGATACCACAGGTAAAGTACTTAGAAAACCTTATATAAATGCCAGTGAGCACTATTATTATTATCGTCAGAGGCTACATTCAAAATGGATGACTAGATGATCTCTGAAGTCCCGAATAGCTCTAAGCTTCATGGTTTTGCAAACTCAGGTCTTCCAACTCTAAGCTCATTATTTTTCTACTCTATTGTGCTTTCTGACATTGGATCCTCTTCTGCCGCCTGCAGGAGGTGGCCCTGGCCCTCCCTACATCTCTTATCCTTCAACATATTCAAACACCAAAGGCATGGAGTGACTCACTCAAACCTCCCCAACAAGCTGGTGGCCTGATTCTTTTTACTCAGAATCTGGGGTTCTGAAATTACTCTTCAAGTGGGAGGAGGGCGTGGCGCGGTCTCCCAACAAGGAGGCAACGGGCATTTGCCAGCCTCCCATAAGTACCCACTGGGGAAGCCCGCTGGATTGTCCCAAGGAGGTCTTTCTGAAAGTTGCAAGACCTCCTAAAGGCAGGAACCGAGAATAGGACTGGTAAAGCCCTAAATAAAAGGCTTTTTAATAGATTCTATAAAAAAGGGAATTCAGGCTCAGGGGAAATTCATGGCTCCATTAAGGAATCAAACCTATCAGCGATCTAAGCAGGAGGAGTTGGCAGAGCCTCTAAAGAGGAAGAGAGAAAGGAGAAGGGGAAAAAAAGCGCCCAATTATGTCAATGTCACTTGGAACGTTGAACACAAGAGACGTTCTGATGAATGGCTTTCCCTACGGGGAGATGAGCAGAGGCAGAAAACTTTTGCTTAAGGCCTGATGCTGGGCGTGGACAGATCGGGCCAAAGCGGGAGAGGGATGGAGGGGTGGGGGACAAGTCCCATCAATTTTCTTGGCACTGGCTTTGGTGCTTTAGATAGAAAGAGAGAAATGGGCAGGAGGAATAAAAAAGAGGGAACAAGAATCAGAAGATAGGAAATGAAGAGATAGATGGGAGGGAGAGAGAGAGAAGAGACAGAGAGAGAGGAGACAGAGACACACAGAGAGACACACACAAAAAGACAGAAAACAGAAAAAGAAAGAGAGATAAAAAGAGACACAGAGAGAAAGAGAGGGGAAGAGAGGCAGATAGAGACCTACTAGACAGAAGTACAGAGGGAGGCAGAAATAAAGGCAGAGGCACAGATTGAGACAGAGTCATAGAAAATCAGAGAGACCAAGAGAGGAGATAAGGAAATAGGGAGAAGAGAGAAGGGGAGGAAAGGCAAAGTGGAATGGGTGATAAGACTGGAGGTAAGGGGGAGAAGAGAACAAGAATGAAAGACAAAAACATAAGAGAACTTGCTCTCTCCAGAGATAAATTAAACCAAGTCATGTACTTTCTGTTTATTAAGTTAATACAATTAACCTATGTGCGATTCTATAGGATGGAACCTATTTGAGAACAGTTTTTTTTTTTTATTTTTTTTGTCTTCATGTCCCTAGCATTTAGCACAGTCTCTAAGAGCAAGCCATTTGAATGGACATTTGTGGCAGACAAAATAAACCAGCACCATAACTACCTTGGCCACCATATTTCTTCCTTCTCTGATGGAGACAGTCAAAGATCCTGAATTCAATAGCTTCAGGATCAACAGTGCTTCCCCAACCCCAAATTCCTGGACCTTCTTTCAGGCCAGTCTACACTGTCATCCTTGAGTGGAGAAATCACTGTTGAAAGGATGGCTGCCTTTTTAATCCCCACCAGTAATAAATGTTGATCAAGTGCCATCAAAAGTTGGATAGGCCTTGAAGCTCTGAGGGTGAGCGCCCCTCCCAGACCACTGATCCTCCTTCCAATCCAGCACTCACATTTATTATTTAAGTACTCAATTTCTACAGAAAAAGGGTCACACATGCCCATAAACTGCTAACCAATTGCCCTAAAAAGGGCAGTCAAACCAGCTTAGCTGAAGCAGCAAGAGACTCTGAGAGAAGCACAGGATGTGCCAAGCCAGTCAAACCACCACCTCCTCTCAGCTCCTCAAGGAGAAAGTCTATAATCTTGAACCCAAGAGACTGGAGAATAGAAGCAATCTTTGTGGAGATGGAGCCTGGCAACCATTCCTGCAGGTACTACAACCATAGCTATTGAACACCCAGAAAAGAAAGTTCTTGTCCCCATTGTCCTTGGAACAATCCAGTGGTTCAACGTCAGAAACTTATCATTTCATCAGTGGAAATAACTTTAGAAAGAGGCTTGATCATTTAATTTGCTGCTGTACCCTAAGTGCCATGAGGCCTTTTCTTTTGATTTGAGACTTGTCTCCCACATTAGAATATGAGCTGCCTGAGAACAGGGACTGTTGGATTTTCTATTCATATTTTCAATGCTTTGTACATAATAATAAGTGCTTAAAAACCTTACATAATATTCACATACCAGGTAAAGTTTAAAAATCATTCTCCTTTGTTGGTAATATTTTCATTTTTCCTCCACATCCATTCATGAGCTCCTTCAGGGCAGGTTGTATACAGGAATTAAAATCTACCAGATAATTCTAGCATCCATTATATTCCTTTTTATTGTGGGGAGAGGATTACTTCATAAAGTAACTGGGGTATGAGATATAAACTTAAATAAGAATGAATCATTATAATTTAGCTTCTATTACCCTAGCTCCTCAGATTCGTGTTTTCCCTGCTAATGGGTTGACCTTGGAACATACACTTTACTTGCTCTCCAGTTCCCCCTAATATCCAGACTGCAACATGGATTTAAAAGAATACTTTATAGAGTTTGTATGTATATTGGGAATGGACAATGCAGGTGGACAGAGGTTGAGGCAAGAACTGAATAAGAGGTGAATAAGATGACTGAGTTGTCTTTGGAAAACTTCAAATCTTCATTACTGACCCCATAGTTTTCAAGAAAACAAAGGACCATTTAAAAAATAACAACACTTTATTGATGTCGCCATGTCATATATATATATTAGAATAATGGTTTTAAAGCAAAAAATTCAAAATAAAATATTAGGATGATAAAAGAAATAATCTAGATCAAATATAATTATCTATCCATCTACAAGTTCACAGATCCCCAAGTTAACAAACTTTGGCCTAGTGATACAGGCCAATCGATGCTAACCTAGTTCAACAATGACAAATGTTAATGATAAATATAATGAATAACAAAATGAATAAAAGTAATAGCAAATGAAATATACTAATAAAGCCTCTCCATGCTTCTCCACCCCTTAAATATTTTCATTCTTTGACTTCTTAAGTCAAGGCAACAATATTCCAGACCACTATTAGTTGCATCCAAATGTAACACAATGCACTATGGTAGACTGTTAATCTCAGACTGCCTTGCCCCAACCAGTCTTTAGGCTTTTGGATCTCACCATTCAATGTTGTATGCTAAAATAATTCCTAAGATTATAACACTATGCACAGGTTCAGAGCTGGAAGAGACTTTGGAGATTACTCACTCCATAACTTTTTCTCATCACCATCCTAAAGATAATAAAACTGATTTCTAAAGAGGCTAAGTGAAGGTCCCTGAAATAAAAAGTGGTAAATCTGGGATTTAAAGTAGGTATCTTCTGATTTTAAATCCCTTTGTTGACATGATTGACATCTCTTTCCTTTTAGTCTCTTTTTGATAAAAAAGACTAATTCAAGTATTAATATAATCCAAATATCATTAATTAATTGCATTTCTATCTTTTTTGAGAAGCATAATATAAAACATGACAATGAACACAGGACTCATATCTTGCTTGGATTACTCATCATGCCTCCAGCACCATGAATAGTAGAGAACTGACCTAATCTTCATTGTGAATACCTTGGGTGCTTTGGAGTCTACTCTCTTTTCTCATGAAAAATCACTTTAAAATCACTTTTACCTTTGAATTTGTGGAACACAGCCCAGAGCTCTGCGATGTCGGTAGCAAAGGTGATGTCAGTGTCCAGAACGATAACTCGCTCCATGTTGGCAGGAAGGGTCTTGGTCAGAACCAGCTTCATCAAACCATATATCCCGGAGTAGTGTTTGTTGGGAATCCAGGAAACCTCCGACTGCATGAAAGGAGACAGAAGAAAAGAAAAGAATTCATTAGCTAGCAAACATCTGATCCATAAAGATGCCCTGATCTAGGGCATAGTGAAGTCAAGTTAGATTTATTGTCAAATTTTAGGTTCATTCAAAATGTGTTATATTATGGTAATACTTCCTTTGTAACTCTAAGCTCTGTCAAGGAGAAACTGTGGGGCATGTCAATCAATTCAAAAATCCACTATGTGCCAGAAATTGTTCTAGGCAAAGGAGATGGAAATAAAAAGAAGGAAACACAATTTCTTCTCCCAAGGAATTTAAATTCTATTGGCGAGAAAGGGAGACAAAAAGTACATATATAAATATGTACAATGCATCTACAAAGAGTAGATAAATATGTACTCATATGTTCTACACACAACTGCATGTATTATGTATATATGTATATGCATAAATGTACATATATACACACAATATATGTGTGTATTACAGAAAAGGAGGAATGGAGAAAAAAGGAGAAAGAAGAAAAAGGAGGAGCAGGAAGAGGAGGACAAGAAGAAGAAAAAAGGGGGAGGAGGAAATGGAGGAGTGCAAGAAGAAGAAGATAAAGAAGAGAGGAAGAAGGAGAAACACAAGAAGAAGAGTAAGAAAGAAGAGGAGGAAAAGGAAGAGGAAGAAGAGAAAGAAGGGGAAATGGAAGAAGAGGAGGAATAGTAGCAAGAGGAGAATATACACGTAGAGATACTACATGCATACATACTTAGCACATATCATATACACTCCCCCCCACCACGCACAATTTCAAAAGAATGCTGAAAAACAAACATTCACAGAATGAATTAAGAGTTTGCACAACACCTTAGGCTGTGATTTGATCTTCATAACAGTTGGGCACTGATGGGAATTACTCTTCACATTTTGCAAATGAGAAAATAGTGAATGAGAGATGTGAAGTGACTTTTCCGTTTACCCCATTCTTGGGCATCAAAAGTTGTTATTCAAACCCAAATCTTCCCTGGTGCCGACTTCATGGTCTTTATATGCTGCTATCAGCATATGGAGTGTCACTCTTTTTCATATTTCCATGATCTTCTTATCTCTTTCCCCATGTCTTTTCCTTCTCATCAAAAGATTTATTAAGAACTATTCTGCCTGCTTCATTCAACAAAATTCAATACAATTCCACAGCCTTCTTAATTGTTTAAAAGGAAGTAGGATTCAGAATCAGAAAATGGGGTTTCCAACACTGACTTACTTGAGACCCCAGGGAGAGCATCTCTACCTCTCTGGGTCTCATTTTCCTCATCTATAAAATAAAGGGGAAGGAGAATGAGCTACATGATCTCTAAGGTTGTTATTTATTCTGAATACAATTGTCCATAAGTCTATGGATAGATATTTGGGGTGCTGCTCATTTCAGTAGAGGGCAGCAGGAAGCCAACAGAAGAAGTCCAGGACTCTTACTAGAATCCTTAAAAAAGGGGGGGCTGGATAGAAACACTTGAAGGATCTTGGTTCAACTTATTATCTCCCCTCAAAGCCAAGCAGGAAAATGAATAGAGTTGGCACTTAATAATTTTTTCTCAAAATGAATGGAAGGCTAGTGTAAGAAAGAAATCACAGAATGATAGATTGAGAGCCAGAATGGACTTTAAAAGGGAAAAATCCAGTTCCCTCATTTTATGAAGCAGGAAATGGGAGTTCTTAGAAATTAAAGGGCTTGACCATTTATAGATGCCTGACTTTTTGAAACTGATAATCTAGATGGGGGATGTTGGTTAAACACAAATTATTAAAATATTAAATTTGAGTAAGAACATCTGAGTAATAAAGTATTCTGTAAATCACTTTGTACTGTGTATTTATTGATTTGTGTACATGTTAACTCTTCCCTCCTTCTTCCAATGGAGGATAAGCTCCCTGAAGGCAGGGCCAGGATGTGTCCAGAGCAAGACTTGAACCCACTTCCTTGCCATACTCTGACAATACTTCTCTTTAAAAGAGGACCTTTTTATACAATTCTTGTTCCTGAAAGCACTGGACTCTGGAAACTCAACTCAGATCTTTTCTATGCAGAAAATCTGCCCCAAATTGGCATTCAGTAGGAAGGCTATAAGTTAAGACTCTCTTATTCCACCAGATTTTTGTTTAACTTATTTATCAATTTTTGTTGCTGTCAGAGAAGAGGAGCTTAATGAAATCTGAACACAGAATATTCCATTAAACCCTCTAATCAGGAGGTCCAAATGATTTAGATTTATTTTAACACATACACAAAGTACTTTGCTAAATAGAAAGAAATGTGGATAAATGAAAATAAATTCATTTCAACATGAGCTGAAGCACAAACATACTCCCCAATGTATCTCCCAATCAGTTAAGTCAGATTGTTAAGTAAAAGTGAAAGAAGTGGTGGAGAGTTTGTTTACAGAGACGGAAAGACAAGAAACTTATGGCAAAGTAGGCTCTTTTGGGTGAAGAGATGTGGAAAGAATAGCAAAATCTCAGAGGTCCAAGGAACACATAAGGCCAGCTGGTCTCACCTTTGCCTCAAAAGGAACCCCCTTCTCGAAAGGGTCCTGTATGTGCCAAAATGTTTGTGGCAGCCCTTTTCATAGTGGCTAGAAGCTGGAAGATGAATGGATGTCCATCAATTGGAGAATGGCTGGGTAAACTATGGTATATGAATGTTATGGAATATTATTGTTCTATAAGAAATGACCAACAGGAGAAATATAGAGAGGCTTGGAGAGACTTACATCAACTGATGCTGAGTGAAACGAGCAGAACCAGAAGATCATTATACACTTCAACAATGATACTGTACGAGGATGTATGCTGATGGAAGTGGATTTCTTCAACATAGAGAAGAGCTAATCCAATTCCAATTGATTAATGATGGAAAGAACCAGCTACATCCAGAAAAGGAACAATGGGAAATGAATGTAAACTGTTATTTTTACCTTCTGAATCCAATTCTTCCTGTGCAACAAAAAATTCGGTTCTACACACATATATTGTATCTAAATTATACTGTAATATATTTAACATATATAAGACTGCTTGCCATCTGGGGGAGGGGTTTGGGGGAGGAAGGGAAAAAATCTGAATAGAAGTAAGTGCAAGGGATAATGTTGTAAAAAATTACCCATGCATATGTACTGTCAAAAAACGTTATAATTATAAAATAAAATAAAAATAAAAAAAAAAAAAAAAAAAAAAAAAAGGAACCCCCTTCTCAACGTCCTGGATAAGTGGCCAAGCAGCCTTTGCTTTAAATCCACCAGTGAACTCACTACCAACCCAATCTAGCAACCATTCATTACGCACATATTATGTTTCTGGCACCAGGTTAGGCGATAAGAAAATAATAAAGAGTCTGCCCTTAAACAGCTTATATTCTACACATATAAATTCCTAAGAAAGAGTAGAATACTGACAATTAAGTATATCAGAAAAGACTTCCTGCAAGAGATTTTATACACACACACACACACATGTGCATATATGTATATTATATACACATATGTATTTATGAGAAGTTATAAAGATAGGAATTCTAAGAGTCAGAAGTGAGGGGAACAAGTGTTTATTATGTACCAGGAACTTTTCAGTGATCGACTCACAACAACCCTGGGAGGTAGGTGCTATTATTATACCCATTTTACAGATGAAAAATAACTGAAGCAGAAAAGAGATTAAGTGACTTGGCAGGTTCACACAGCTAGGAAGTGTCTGAGGCTAGATTGGAACTCAAGATGACTCTTGTAGGTCACCCTTGTTCTTGAAGAGGACCATGACATCAGGGAGGTGATGCCGTGACACGCAAGTGACTTGGACTGAAGGGAGGGAGAACTGTGCAAGGTCACTTGCCTGACTTTCTCTTCCAGAGCTATCTGGAATCAGGGGCCAGATATAGACCCGAACAACTAGAGATGGCCCTCGTAGTCCCATCAATTGAGGAATGGATGAGCAGCTTATGGTATCTGAATGTGATAGAATACTCTTATATTAGAAGATATAATCAAGGAGATATTTTCAGAAAAACCTAGGAAGACTCGTATGAACTGATACAATGTGAAGTGAGCAAAATGAAAACGATTTACACAATAACATCACACTTTTACAAAATGATATGGGAAATGGGCCAAGCAAGGAACATCGGTGGTCCCTTATGATCTGATAGGTCCTTCAGTCTTGGTTTCCTCATCTGTATAATAAGACTAGTTATAGTATAACTGAGATCCCTTTAGTATTGATTTATACCACAGAATAAACTCGACCTAGCTCGGTTGTGAGTTAGGGAGAACTTATTCTCCATAACTCCATGAAGTTTGCTGGAATTGCAGGTGGCGAGATGGAAGGGCACCGTGGCTCACTATGTTGCTGTTTCAAAGCCTGGCAAGGTAGCAGTTGGGGAAATGGCAATAGTGCTCAGCCATGCTGCCCTGCTCTCACTTCACCATGGGATGTGGTTTATGCTTTTTTCTGCATTATTTTAGGGCTAACAGTCCAGATAGAAATGCACTACTTGGCCCGACTCAGCATATGCATTTCACTGGGTGGGAGGAAGCTTATATTCATGCAGCACAGGGAGGGAAAGTTCTTCTTTGTCGCGTAGGGCAACCCTAATTCAGTCCTAGAAGGCTTCTCTCCTGGGATGGGGTTCCCCAACTTTTGTGGTAAAGATGTTTTAACTGAAGCCATGTATTGTGGATGGGAGGGAAGGGAAAGGGGAATGAGAAGAAGATAGGAGAGAGAAGGAAACAAGGAGAGGAGAGGAGAAAAAGAGGTGAATGAGAGCTGAGAAAAGGGGGAGAAGGGAAAGGAAGACTAGTTTTTTCCTAAGGGAGAGAGGGTGATGAAGATTAGTGACCATCATGAGACTCATTTAGAGATGGACACAATCTTAAATATCATCACAGAGGCCATCGATTCCCACCCTCTTCATCTTACAGATTGATTACAGGATCATAGATTTAAAGCTGGGAAGGACCTCAGCAGTCATTAGTCCAACCCCCTTCATTTTACAGACTGATTTGAAGATCATCAATCTAGAGCTTGGAATTCAGCCCAAACTCGCCATTTTACAGACAAGCAAATAGAAGCCCAGGAAGGTTGTGCACCTTGCTGAAGATTTCAATGGAAGAAATTTATCTTGGAGGCCATGAAAATCCTTATTTGGATCCAGTCATCTGATCCCAGAGGCAGTTAGATGACTCAGTGGATAGGATGCTGGGCCTGCAGTCAGGAATACCAGAGTTCAAATTTGACCTCACTTACGTCTTAGCTGTCTGATCTTGGGCAGGGGTCACTTCATGCTATTTCCCTCAGTTTCCTCATCTGAAAATGAGCTGAAGAAGAAAATGGCAGACCTCTCCATTATCTTTACCAAGAAAGTTCCCATGAAAAGTCCGACATGACTGAGTGACTGAACAAACTCTGATTCCATTTTTTCTCCCTTGTCCCAATACCTTTGTTCCAACACTTTCATTTTATTTGCCAAGAGCCTCTCTGAGCTTCAGTTCTGACTCTCTGAACCTCTCTTTTCCCACTCTTCCCCAGCAGCATTCACATCCTGGATGATAACTCTGCCTTAAGACCCCTCCTGTAGATATTTTATGTTCCAAGGCATCTCATTTCTGATCTGTCTAAGATTGTATGAATGAATCCTCTGTTCTTCATTAATATTTCAGAAAAGGTATGTGTAATTGAAATAATTTTTTTAAAACTACAATTCTTTTAAGAAATAAATTATTATCCCCATTGATGACTATTAAGGAGAGCGAATAAAAAAAGGCAGTCATGGGTAATCTTAGGATGACATCATAAACCACACATGCTGATGCAAGACCAAGGCAGGTAGAGAACCAAAATTACATTGATCTAGAAAAGTCTTCTTTCCTTAACTACTAGCACTGTACAGGGATATATTGTCTGCTCTAAAGAGAGTGGGAACGTGGTAGAACTGGCTGATCATTGCTCTCAACTCTGGGCCCTCACAAGCAACTTTGAAGCCTATCTAAGCATGAAATAATTTTTCTGTCTTGGTTTGAGGTGATTGATGCTTAGGCTAAAAGGGGACACATCTGAGCTGGGTGGATGTAACCCAAAGGCATTGGGAGATCAGAATATGGGTTCAGCATGGTTCAAAAATTTGGTCCTGTTCCTCTGAATACCGGAGAATAGCTTTGACAAGCCTATTGTATGCTCACATAAAACTCTGGTTCATGCTTGGTGACTGCTGGGGAGAGAACATTGAATTTGGGAGTCAAGAATTCAAATCCTGTCTCAGCTACTTGATACTAAGGTTCAAAGCACATGATTTCATTTCTCTCAAATTCAGTTTACTCATCTATAAAAGAAGAAGGTTGTACTTTATTGCCTACTAAGAGGTCCTTTCTAATCCTAAACTTCTGATATTCTGATCTAATTAAGTAGTTTACCCTGTTTGCCTCAGTTTCCTCATCTGTAAAATGAGTTAGAGAAGGAAATAGCAAACCACTCCAAGGATCTTTGCCAATAAAATCTCAAATGGGATGATGAAGGTTTGGACCCAATTGAAACAACTGGTGAAGGACCTGAATTTATGATCTTATGTCTTTGTAAATTAAATGGGATACTGTCATCTGTTAAGAATTGGAGCTGAAGCTAGGTTGGAGAGAAATGGATGCTTGGGAAGAATAGAAATATCTATTATCGCTGGGGTCAAATGCTAGCTAAAGAAATTCCCAATTTGAATGAGAATCTGGGGGAAATGACTTTTTGAGTTACACTGAGGTCCTACAGCATAAATCCAAGGTTTTGACAAAACTACTAAATGCAAATGAGACACATCTATTTTGAATAATTACTTATGCCAGGTGCTGAAGATATAAAATTTAGATAAGAGAGTACCCTTACTCTCAAGGCATTAACAATTTAGCAGAGGATT
Organism: Sminthopsis crassicaudata; assembly: GCF_048593235.1. Taxonomy (NCBI): domain Eukaryota; kingdom Metazoa; phylum Chordata; class Mammalia; order Dasyuromorphia; family Dasyuridae; genus Sminthopsis; species Sminthopsis crassicaudata. Next base: position 295,124,459 of record NC_133621.1, read on the forward strand.
AAAAAATATTGACCAAGCTAAGATTTTTTCCTCTTCTCTCCTTCCTTTAGGTAAAGTTCCCAAAGGGGATCTACCAATTACATCTAACTTAAGAGCTTTCTTTAAGGGGAAACTACTGGGCTGGCTGGATATTATGTCTCAGTCATTACCTGGTGTTCTGGGTTTAGGGGACTCTATTCTTTAGCTAGAAAAAGACCATGCTCCATCCCAGAGAATGATGCTGTTTTTGAAACAGAGATATGGAGAAGAATTGGAATTCCCTGCACTTGTACAGGGCAAAAGAAAAAAAAGGGGGGGGAGGAGGAGGGATTGAATGGAAATTCCAGCCTCCAGCTGGAGGCCTTCAGAAGGCAGAATACAACTCTAGTTAGAAATAATCCAATCCATCTTCTCCCACAATCCCCATTCAGAATTTCCCTCTATAAAATAGATGGTGTGGAGCCATCCAGCTTCTGTGTGAACACATCTAGTGACAGGGAACTCACTCCGTTACCAGGGAGCCATTTCATCATTGGACTTGACTGGATTAGCAATGTCTTCCTGGGGGCAACTAGGTGGCACAGTGGATAGAGCACCAGCCTTGAATTCAGGAGGACCTGAGTTCAAATCTAATCTCAGACACTAGCTGTGTGACCCTGGGCAAGTCACTTAACTCCAGCCTCAAAATAACTCCAGCCTCAAAAAAATAAAAAATAGAAAGAAATGTCTTCCTTATTTTAATGCTAAATCTGCTTCCCTGATATGCTCAACAATCAGCTTTGCTACAAGATAAATTGAAGGCCTTCTTCCATGTAAATACCTCACACTCTATTCTATCACCTTTTACCAAGAGCTGAATAGATGTGGTCATTTAGAGACTCTGACTTCCTGCATATATGAGTATCCACACAAGGAATTCCTAGAGGCAGCAGATCATGAAAGAAAAAGAGTAATAATAAACTTGGAGGCAAGAGTTATTAGTTACTCATCGTGTGACATGGAACAGTCACTTTAACTCTCCCAATCTAGAGTTACTTCATGTTTTTGAGTCTCAGGGAATTCTTCAAGGCCGTACATTTGAGAAGGGTTCCAATCTGCCCCACAAGAATCACAACCCCTTACTTACGGACATATAGGGATGCCCTGTTGAATTCTTCTTCTCTACTTCCCTTTCTCCTATAAAATGAATTTGAAAATTGTCACAGAAACTGAGTGAGTCTAGTTTAATATTCCAATGGGTAGAAACAATTTTAAAAATCCTGTTCTTCCTTGCTAAATAATCGTGAAGCCTGGTTTTCCATGTATATTTTTTTGGGGGAAAGAATAACCTCTCTGAACACTATGATAAATGTCCCAATGTAAGATGGTGTTACAGTGAATCACGCTATACAGGACACACACAGAAATGAGATTAGGACTTTGAATATTTTCAAAGATTAGATTCTGAATTTACTCCAATTCTTGACTTGATGGAATCAAAAGAAGTCAGAGGTCATCTTGCCTAATCCTTTCATTTTAAATATGAGGAAACTGAAGGCCAATGAGATGGAATGGTGGTTGTCAAAGGGTGGGTTGGAACCCAACTCTTCTTCCCCCAGTGCCAGCCCTCTCCCATAAAGGTACCTACCATAAAGATTTACAAAGTGCCCACTCTGAGCAGAACATGATGACTGGCATTAGGAATATTACCCCTTCCCCCCAAAAAGATCATTATTTCAAGCAATGTACATCTCCTGGGGGATGGCAACATGGGTGCAAGAGGATAAATATATTATTTATAATAAACAATGCAAAGTAATTTTAAAAAAGAGAAAATATTAATATCTGGAATGGAAATAAGAAATAGCCTCATATAGACAGTGTATTTGAACTAAATCAAATGAGGGAGTGAAAGAGGTAGCCATGAGCAGTGAGTGTGTACTATGAACTCTGTCTATGCAAGGGCATGGAGGGAGAAATGAAGCCAGCCATTTAATTAGAATATTAGCTAGTGTAGGATCCATAAGTAGTTCTCTTCCAAATATGTTGCATTTATCACTCAAAACAGATTTCTTACTCATGCCAAGTTTTTTTTTTTCCTATAGATTACAATTCACTTCGACACTTTATTTGCCTAAAAGAAAATGTCCTAGTTCTGGAAGGCTTGAGAATCATTTCCCTTTCATTTTGTAGCTGAGTAGTCTCCTTGGCAACCAAAATACTCAGAACATTAGTGGGAAAGAGGAGAACAGGTAGCCAGGGGAGAGACAGAATTATTGAAGAAGGCCAGGGAGGAGATATATAAAATATTAATAATACTTATAATTTTAGAACTCTTTACATCTCTTTTTTTTCCTTAAAGACCTTACTTGGAGATCACCAACCCTGTCTTCTTTGACTTGAACCACCAAGTGAAAATCAAAGTATCCCAAATTCAGAGTTAAAAGACACCTTAAGGAATTGTAGACTTATAAATGGAAAGTGACTTGGAGGCCATTTAGTTCAATCTGTCTCCCTTTTTCCATATTAGATGAAAAAATAATGAAATCAGAAGTGAAGGGACTGGCTTAAAGTCATACAAGTAGGTCTTGGCGTCAAGCATGGCGCTGGGCATATATATAAGTGTTGGTTGTTTGAGGATGTCATTTCCTTCTGTTTCATTTAAGTTCTTTTCGAGTGACTAAAGTTATTTTATCTGTCTCCCTAGAATTTATACTAATGACTTGTCTAAATCTGTGGTTTTATCCAGGTATGGAATCTCCATCTACCAATATAGAAAGAAAACTGTTCTGTAATTTATAATCTTGGGAAATTACCTTGGGGCAGGAAAGAGTTAAATGACTTGGCGGGATCACAGAGATTGTATTTGTCAGAAGCAAGAGCCAAAATGCCAGATCTTTAGATCACAGAATCACGGAGCTGGAGCTAGCATGGGCCTTTGAGGTTACCTAGTTCAAAGCTCTTATATTACAGAGGAGACTCAGACAGATTAAGATATTTGTCTAGGGTCATACGGGCAACTGGAGCTAGAAGCAGGATTGAACCTAGGCCCTGCCAAGCTCCAAGTTCCATTCTTCGTACATTGGCTGCCTCTCTGGAAACAACCATTTTGATGTCTGTGTACAGAGAAAGGAGGAAGAAAAATGTGTTTGCTGCAGGCAAGGACTCCTTCCGTTTTTCAGCAGTTTATGACTTCATGGAAACAATAAGGACCTCTAGTCCCTTGGCTTATTAAAGTGGATCACCCAAGCTCAATAAAAGCAGTGTTATCTCATCTACGGTGAAATGTTAAAGCCACAAGGAATGAACGAACAAGACCTGTTTTACATTTAATTTCCTTATGGATTAAAACCCATCCACATGGATGCCTTCCTTATACATGAACTGTGGAGTTGGATATCCAAAGCTAATCTTTAAGGGGGAAGTGATCACCAATTATCCTCAGTGGATGTTTATTTCAAACACACAGCCCATATAAATCAAATGAGCCTGCTTCAAATTTCCAGTCATTTGGGGACCCATTTACAAAACATCTTATGGACAGAAAGTCCAAATTATGGCTGAGACTCTGTTCATATTCTTATGGTATTAAAGGAGGCTTACTAGGGCTCAGAGCCAAGAATTCTATGCCCAAATCCTGAGTTTGTCTACCACCACCCAGTTGTGTGACTTTGGATAAGTCCCTTTTTGAGAGAACCAGTTTCCCTATCTCTCACATGAAGGTGAGATGACACCTTTCAGCTCTAACATTCTCTGAGACTAACGTGATTTTCTACTGCCCACCAGTTTCTATCAATCCACTTCCATTATTCTGTTTCACTAAAAGAAATATAGACATATGCACCTTGTCAGAATTGAATAGAGGAAGGTAGACCATTTCAGAATGGCCAAAGATGTATCAACTAATTAACGACCATTTATTGAGTTCCTTATAATAATAACAGCTAGCATTCATATGGTACATTAAGGTTTGTAAAATGCTTTATAAATTTTATCTCTTTTTATCCTTACAACAACTCTTTGGAAGTAATTACTATTTTAATTCTTACTTTACAGATAAAAAGAAATAAAAAAAAAAAAAACTAAGGCTAAATAATGTTAAATGGTAGCATAGGTAGGAAGTTCCTAAGGCAGGATGTCTTTCTGATTCTAGATCCAATGCTCTATCTATTCAACTATCTGACTATTTTCTTTTATTTTCCAGAAACTGTTTTAGACTCTGGCATCTAGAAAAACAATGAATTATTTTTCGAAAAGACATATTCCAATGAGGAAGAGAGCAACTATACAAATAAAAATGTGCAGAATAAAAATTAAATCAATAAATATTGAAGTGTTGAAAATTTAAGATAGTTGAGGAGAAGGCACAAACTATAGTGGGAATTATGAAAGGCTTCATGAAGAAGAAACTAGTTGGCCCATGTCCTGAAGGAAGACAGGGATTCTATGAGGAGGGAAAATTTCAGGCCTGGGGGACAGCTGGGTAGAATTTTACAGATGGAAAATGGAAATGGAATTCTACATGTGAAGAACAGAGGTCACTTTGTCAGGCTCATAAATTGCATGAAAGGGAATAATGTATAAAAACACTGCTTAAGGTAGATGCAAATCAGTTTGAGATGGTCTTTAAAGGCTTGGCCAAGGATTTTATGGTTGATTTTAGAGGCATTTGGGAGCTGTAGGAGTAAAGTGATGTGGTCTGATTTGAAATGAAGGAAAAAAATAGAAAAAAATATTTGGTGGATGTTTGATGGGTAGATTGGAGAAGGGAGTGACTCAATTCTTATGTGGAAAAACAGAGAGTTAGCTAAAAATTTAAGGTTAGGAAGGGTAGAAAATTTGATTGGAAAATATGTTGAATATACTGGATTTAAGATGTTTCAATGCATCCAATGTGAGCTGGTTTTTAAGATGGTTAGTCATCAGAGAACATAGGGCTGGATAAGTAGATATAAACAATTGAATCTGTGTTACTAATGAGATCATCCAGAGAAATAGTATAGATTAACTGAGAGAGTCTTGGGGAAAGGGAAGAACGCTTATGTATCCATAATGGGCATAATCTGGATGAAGATCCAGCAAAGGAGGATGGCTCAGATAGATAGTAGGAAAACCAGGAGAAAGGGGCGTTCTAGAAACCAAGAGAGTATATCAAGGAGAAGAGGTTGATCAACAAGATCAACAGTGACCAGAGAAATTAAGAAGGATGGAAAAGAAACTAAATCGTAGTCAGAGAAATAACAGCCACCACACATACTGGATGAGAAGCTCTGGCTTCTTTACCTCAGTATATTTGTTTATAAAATGAGTATAGTACTATCACCTACCTTCCAATAATTACTAATATTTACTTAAATTTTGAAAATCGCTTTACCTTATCTCATTAAAATGATCTAATATATGAAAAGTTCTTTGCAAACCATAAAACTTTATAGCTAGCTTTTATTACTATTTTTATTATTATTAACAACTTGTCCAGAATCACATTGCATTGGATTACAAGTTCCTAGAGGGTAGGGACCATTTTACTTGCATTTGTATTATCAACATTTAATATAATGCCTTGCTTATAAGTAAGGTAAGATAAGAACATGATAAACATTTGAAAAATGCATTTATTCATTCAATAGTCAAAAGCAGTATTTGAACTTCCCAAGTGAGGGAAAGTGGGAGCCAAAGGAAACACTTATGTATAAAATGTTAATAATTACAAGTATTTAAGAGGGGGAGAATACTAGAGAGCAAGAAGAGAAATAGGATGTTGCAGAAGAGAAAGAAGAAAGATGTTCCTCAGTCTTCACAATGGGATAAGTGATGTGATGCTATCTGTCTAGGGAAGGGAGCTCAAGGGGCCCACAACATTCCCTAATGATACTGGACTATCTTAAAATATAATTTGGAAATATTTAATAAAAAAGAATGGAAAGCATGGATAATGTTTTTTCTAAGCCAATGTGCTCATTGAGATCCTTATGTATGGTTTAGTGACTCTCATTTTTATGCAAGTTTGATGCTATTGATTTGGGGGATGTAAGATCACCCTGGGCTGGAGTAATCAGTGAAGGCTTTATGGAGATCATGGTAGTGATGGTGGGTGGAAAGAGTGGAAAATCAGAAGTCAGGGAAGGGATAGAGGGAGGATTTGCATGTTAATGGAAGAGCTGGAAAGAGGTGGGTGGGATGTAGAGATGGAGAGCTGGCCAGTTCTTTCAGGAGGCATATGTGAGAAGGGTAAATTTATATGCACATGTGTATACGTATGTATATGTAATATGTGTATATGTCTGTGCGTACTACATCTTGTGCAAATACTACATCTTGTAAGAGCCGCCTAACCGGATTGGTGCTTCCCGAGAAAGCTTGTATTTAACACCAGCCGCAGGCTACAAGAGCAGAGAGTAATATGCTGCCAGTAAATCAGAGGGAAATATTATGTGCTTTTTTTTTCATGACCATCACTTTACTCTACAGAGTCATAAAACAACCTGAAATTACACCCAGACGATGAAGTAGAGAGGTGAGCAAAAATCCAAATCCGGTTATTAGCATTTATAGGGCTGAGCTATTGTCGTTCCTTTCCTGTAATTTAATCGAAAAGCAGCCTCAATTTGTCACACTCGAATGTCTTTTAAAATTCACCTGGATGATTGGCCGAGTCCCCACGCCATCCGTTAGACCCCAATTCTGCATATCCTCACCGTCACCTTTGCTCCTTCTCTCCCAGGAAGCCTTCCAAATGGCCCGGAGAGAGGACCAAATTATTAACCCCCAATTTTGTTTTCCATTAATGGGATGCTTTTAATTTCCATGGCACTCTCCATTATTTTGGCAGGAAAGTGTCCAGCTGTGACACATTCTCTTCCCCAAAGGACCAGGAGCACACACACTCATTGGGGGCAGCAGAACACTCAGAACACTCAGTACATACATGCATGCCCTTATGATCAGTCAAAAGGGGTTAAGGGGGATAAGGCAGAGAAACGTTTAATTAATTTTTGGTTTGTCGACAAATAGCCACATTAATGATATGTTAGGGTCAACTCTCTCAGTAGAGGGAAGAACCCAAAGTGGAGACCTCTCTTATTACCACTCGTAAATTGTCCCAGGGAACAGTCATGCTGACCCTTTCCACTGTTACAAAGCCTTTTCTCGGGGCTTGTAATAAATCCTCCAAACAATATCAAAAGGTCTGATTTCAATTTCAAATCCTCTAACTTTCACCTTGAAGCTAACAGTTCCAGGGACAATCCAGCCTATCCTGGTGTCTTGGTTTTCTCATCTTATTCCATTCCTTGTGTCAAATTTGTCCTCTACCCCTCACAAAAAAGAAAGAAAAGAAAAGAAAAAGTCCTTACTATTTAGATGAATTGTTGTCAAGGAAACCCAGTGCAAAGGATAGCTGTCAAACTTGCCTCGACTTAGAATTTACCACATATGGGAACATGGTAGGGGGAATAGGCTAAGCCACCCTAAACACCTTAGCCCATATTGAACTTTACCAAAAAATCCTATTAATTAAAGATTACTCTTTGGAGATTTTACTCACTGCTCAGTGATTACTAATGAGCTTAAAACTACCATACCCACCTGCCACCGCCTTTCCCACCATGCATTTCCCATCAATTCTGACTGTTATAATAAGGCGTGACTTTTTGCACACGCACACACACACACACACACACACACACACACACACACACACATACACACACATACCAAATATCCGCTGAGGCCTCCGAGATGCCAAGGCAATTCTAAATCTCTGGGAACCACAAAGAAAGACTGGATTTTAACTTAGGAAAATCATTGGCTCTGAGAGATGAACATAGAAAGCAGGACTTCTAAAACATAGCAATTCTTAAAAAAAAACCAAACAAACAAACAAACAAAAAAAACCCCAACAACAACAACAACAACAACAACAACAAAACAAGCCATGAAAATCACTGAGCTAAATTTTTATTCAATTAGATTTTCCATTCTCTATTTCTGTAATAAACTAAAGTAGACATAAAAGTTGCCTCTAGGATTGAGGCCGTATTCTCTGATTATAATTCCACATGGTAAAGTACAGTAGGGCCACCGGCCAAATATATCCCTGAGAATCCTCAGTGGAAACAGCATTGGATTCGGAAGATGAGACTCTGAATTAAAATCTCTTTAATTACTGTTTGCTTTTTGACAAACCATTTCTGCTTCAGTCTTCTCCTCTGTAAAATGTCTCTTGAACAGGTAATCTCTACGATTTATTCATCACTACCACCACCATCATCATCATCACTACTCTAAATATTCCCTAATTTCCAATTTTAAAAAAAAAGACTGAGGGATACACAAGAGGATATACAAAAGATATATAGAGAAATATAAGACACGAAGAGTCTCAAGGTTTTGTTATTTACTTAATATGTAACCTTGAATAAAGCACATGACCTGAGTATTAATTTATTTATGTCTAAAATGGAGATGGTAGTTCCTCCCTGTCTATCCCACATGAACAGAGAAAAACAATTCTTGCAATGGTAAGGAAACACCAAAGCACGAGATATCCTGGTCTTCTTATTGTTAGGTTGTTTCAGTCATATCCAACTTCCTATGACTCCAATTGGGGTTTTCTGAGGTTCATACTGGAGTGGTTTACCATTTCCTTCTCCAGCTCATTTAACTGATGAGGAAACTGAGGCAAACAGGTAACTAATAAGCTAATAAGTGTCTGAGACCAAATTTGAACTCAGTAATATGAGTCTGATTTTAGGTTTCCATGCTCTATGCATCTGTCAGTCTTCTAGTAGAAAGTAAACCTTATTAAAGGAAAGAGCTGTCTTTGTCTCCAGTGCTTCCTATAGTATTAACATATATACTGATTTATATTTCTTGCATTTATATTTTTTATTATTATTATAGCTTTTTATTTACCCGATTTATACTTTACTTATACTTTACTAACATTATATTATTTACCAGATATATTTTATTTACTAGATATATGCATGAGTTACAGCACTGACAATTACCAAGCCTTTTGTTCAAAATTTTCCCCTCCTTCCCCCCACCCCTTCACCCAGATGGCAGGTTGACCAATACATGTTACATATGTTAAAGTATAAATTAAATTCAATATATGTATACATCGTTATTTTGCTGTACAGAAAGAATCGGACTTTGAAATAGTCTGTGAAGGAAATAAAAAATTGCATTTATATTTTTTTTAACTGGATCTATAATTCCTTAGGTGCAATGAACTCTGCAGTTAGGTAACTCTCTCCCTAAATGGAGGTGAGCACTTATCTAATTACAATCTTTGAGACTTGCCTGATGTACTATCAGGTTAAGTAATAGCCACTATTTATCAAAGGAAAGGCTTGAACTCAGTTCTTTCTATCTTAGAGCCTGGTTACCTATCCACCATTTGCTCAGAGAATAATAGATGTTTCAAATATCTCCTTAACTGACCTGAATTTTCTGTGGTGGAAAATGGATATGAATCATACTGTATACACTTGTCTATTCATTCTGTTTATTATATTGGTCTCCATTTGTGAGTTCCCAATGATGACGGGTGCTCAGAGAAAGGAATGGTGTGCTTAATTGCCCTGTAAAGTAGACAGATTGCTGATTGGCATCAGAGGATTTGGATTTAAATCTCTACAGTTTTATTCATCACTTGTATGCCTTTGGGACACTAATAATTTCTCTAAGCCTCAGTTTTCGACATCTATAAAACGGTGGGGCAGAGGTTTGGAATTCCATTTCAGCTCTAAATCTCTGACCAAAAGATGACTGTGGGAGTGAAAGGGGATGGGAACAAATGTTTATATAGTAACTATTACATGTTATCCCTTCTTACAAATATTAACTTATTCCATCCTCATAAATGTCTTGGGAGATAGGTGGTGTTATTATCCCTAATTTTCAGGGGAGGAAACTGAGGCAAACAGGAAAAAGTGACTTGCCCAATGTCACAAAGCTTTCAGTGTCTGTTTCTGGATTTGAATTCAGGACTTCCAAGCAACTTTATTGCATCCTGTGAGACAGACTATCTAATCAATAATAACCCTACATCAAAAATAAGACAGACTAAGAAGGGGCAATTTTCACCCAGTTATAAAGCCCAGTATGGATAGGATGCTGTCTATTGTTGACTATTTTTCTTGTCAAACAAAGTAGCTAGCCTGCAGCAAACAGAATCCAAACCTTCCTGGAAGACCCAGATTCAGTCTTGCTTGAGTGGGTAAATCCAACTAAGAAATCCCAAGATGGGCAAGCTTCTCTCCTAAAGTAAGCCAGTGATTAAATGAAAGCGTAATTAATGGGCATTTTGTAAAGTTATGCTGATCTTTCAGAGTAAAGAAAATCGTCATTTGAGGATCACCAACTTAAATTAAAATCAAACCAGTGTGAACAAATCCCTGCATGTTAATGACAAAGGAAAACATTCCCCTTTTATTTGGCACTAAATGAGGAAAGAAGAATTCCGAGTCATGTTCTTAAAATACCAGAGCGGATTTCTTCAGGGATATTAACCCTTATGGTAAAACAACATGTCACAGAGTTTGAGACTCAGAAAAGAGTTTTGGAATTCGATTCATGCCGGGTAAGAACACTAGGGCAAATCCAGTAAGATGAAATTTAATAGTCTCACATACAAATTCAAAGATTCAGCTTTCTGCATACAAGCAAGGGAACCAGTTTGTCTTAAAAAAATTATCTGGAACTTTTAACAATTGCTGGGTTAATATGAGTCTATGCATCTTAACAATTAAGGTTGTCTAAGAGTCGAATGGGCCAGCTGGGTAATGCAGGGAAAAGAGTGCTGAACTTGGAATCAGGAAGAATCTGGCTTCAGAGACTTACTAGCTGGGCAACTTATTTTATCCTGTTTGCCTCAGTTTCCTTATCTGTAAAATGAACTGAAGAAGGAAATGGTAAACCATTCTAGTATGTCTACCAAGAAAACCTCAAATGGGGTCCCAAAGAGTTGAATGTGATTGAAAAATAACTAAAGAAAAATGGAACAGGCTAATTTAATGAAGTGGGGAAGTTTCCCATCCCTGGTAATATTTGAACAGACGATCGATGCCCATTTCTCAGGGATGGCGCAGAAGGAATGATTGCTTAGGTGTGGATTCAACCAAACACACAGTGAGATCCCTGAGAGCTCTCAGTGTCCAAGCTTCTCCTCACAGCAGAAATGAAGTAGATTTTTACTTGTGGGTTGTAAATCACTGTCGTCCTTCTGGTATTGTATCTCCTAATAATCCTGGCTCCAGGATAAGCTTAAGGCAGACCTGATGAGTCACAGAACTGAAACTCAGTCTTTCAGCTTTGATGGAACCCTGGATTTCTCATATAGAATCCCTGAACTCCTGTCCCTTGCTAACTACATAATCTTTGGAAAAGTTACTCGACCAGGCTGAGTCACATTTACAAGATGTGGCTAATAATAATGGGCACGTCAGAGAAGAAAATGAGGTCTTCTGTGTGAAAGCACTGGGGACGCCATCCAGGGCTCTTCAAACGTAAGCACTTCAATTAAATGAAAGCATTATTGGGAAAAATCTAAGCTGATTTATCAAGGTTCAAAATGGGGTTTTACTAGATTTTCAAGGTCTGCATTCATTTTAGGACTTTGCATTAGAAACACGCAAATGTAATAACTACCTTTCATTAACCTTGACAATAGTAAATGCCAACCAGCTTTTCAAGGCACTCAGGGATCTATCATTCAAGGCAACAGAGCTTGAGAACTTTCTGCATCTCTTCTGAATCAGCCCTGAGCATCAGCCAGGCCTTCTGTAACTCAGATTTCTGTATGAGAAGAGAACAACCTTGTGCTTCTGGGTAGCTCATGGCAGGCCAGGTTCCTGAAACTCCTCAAGGTGAATCTATTTTTACCATTGAAGAGGAAACTAGGTAAGATAAGATGGGCAAATATCACTGGATTTCCTTCTTTTCTCCCCTTGCCACATCCTTACACAAATAACAACCACACACATCAACATCACAACAGATACTGAAGGGAAACTGATGCAGAGAAAATGGGCACATATCACTGGATTTCCTTCTTTTCTCCCCTTGCCACATCCTTGCACAAGTAACAATCACACCCATCAATATCACAACACACACATACACAGAAATGACAGTAAAGGAAATGAAGGAAGGAACATTGGAGCAAGAGCTTATAAAAGGTTGCATTTATGGCTTAATTATTAGACGCAAAAAAGTACAATAAGTAACATGAAAAGAGAAGTATTGCTCAGTCTGATACCAATGCATCAGAAAGAATAATGAAAAGAAACACAAGTGAGAAGTAGAAATAATCTTCCCAAATGCAGAAATCCATTAGAGTTTAGAAATATCTCACCCTCCGGGGAATTTGGAGAAAAAAACAACCCACTATTTGAGAAATTTAACACCTGACTGGAAAATATGCTTTTGCCTTTCAGGTACAGCTAATAACAAAAGTGGCCCCTCCTTTCTTAGTCTTCTAGACAGAGTGGTCCAAGCAGGGATTCTATACTGGCTAAGTGCTCAGCAGAAAGGAATCTTGGTGATTAAATGGCCACGATGCACATCTAGAAAACCCTCAAAATCCACCTTAAAAATGGAGTTGAATTGGCGAAGGGAGGGGAATATGAGATGCAGCATTCTGGGGTAGGGAAATGCTTGGGCATAAAACATTTCTGGGGAAAACCCAGCTGCTAATTCATATCTAGGTCCACAGGTAATTAAGTCCAAAATGATTTCATGGAGGTTTGAGGAGATGGGAGCTCTAAAAAGACAGACATTGTATTGGAAGTAGTCCTTTAGTTGATCCTTGAAGGGTACTAGGAGTCTCAAGTAGAAGTGAGGAGGAAAAGTATTCCAGACATGGAGTGTGGTGCAAACAAAAGCAATGAGGTGGGAGATGGCTTGTGTTTAAAGGAACCAGTGAAAAACTGGAATATAGACTAAATGAAAGAGAGTGATATAGAATGAACCTAGAAATCTGGGCTTGGGTTGGATTGGAAAGGGATTTCAATGCTGAATATGGGGTTTGTGGTAGGAACCCTAGGTCTATAGTGTTCACCAATCCCTACTCTTATCTCCCTTCCAAACCTATTGACCCAAGCAAGACCCTCTAGGGATAGGATATGTAATTTAAATACTTACATTATAATTATATAATTTGTATAATTACGACAGCCACACCCAGGGAGACCTGATGCTAGAGCACCGTCACCTCTGCAGTAGTACTTTTTGGGGTCACCAGGCCTAGCCCAAACTAACACCGACATCTGCAGAAGACTATGACTATGTCCCTGAAAGGATTGGAACTCATTCTTTCTGACTATGAATTCAGTATTCTTTCTACTAAATCCCATTGATGCTTGCAACTTCTATCAATCCCTGTTCTACTGGCTGGGCTCAAGCAGATGGTATCTCTCTTATATCATATCCCTTCAAATATTTGAGAAGAACCATTAATACAATTAATACACAACCAAATCACATCAGCTTGGAGGCCATTACCCAGATGGCCCTCAATAAAACACTTTTTTTCTCACTGTCCATATGATATTGTTGAGGGCGGTAGCCCCTTGGTATTCCTTGTTTGAGCTCCAACTTCTTTTGGGACTTGGATCTTTGATACAAGATCTGGTCAAACTAGTTTGGGCTATCTGAGCTGGCTGGGGTTTTACAGCCCCCATTCTAATCTGCTCAGATAGACCAAATGGCATCAGGAAATTCCTTCTTGGGAAGAGACTTCTGTCCCCAAAAGATAACAAAAGAATCCTTATCTTATTTACATCACTCTCAGGAACCTCCTTACATCACTGCATCTGAATGATTGTGCTCTTGTATAAAAGAGAGAACGGGAATCTTCTCTTTGCAAAATTGGCCTTGTACCATGCAGCCATTTTGCCCACCGGCTCTCCGGTGTTTCCATTCTAATCAATAAAGACTTTGTTTCCATACAGCATTAAGTAGCAAATTCCTTTGCTGCCGAACCCGCCATTGGTTACTTTGGGGAAGGAAGGGGAGAGAGAAAAGGAACTGACCCATCTCGGTTTAGACCTCAGTTTACTCCTCATCATTTACTCCTCATCAATATCATGCTATCTAGAATTGGACACAAAACTCTAAACATAAAATGATCAGAGTTACCTGCCTAGGACAATGCTGGAGACATTGGAGATGCTTAGTAAACACATATTGACTTTTGTTCACTGACTCATTGTTAGGATTACTAGGTGAGAACTCAGGTTGTCTGGACAGTGACAAGATGAGAATTCAGGTTGTCTGGACAATTACAAGGTGAGAACTCAGGTTGACTTGATAGTTCTCTGGCTCAGATTCTAAGAGGAGCAAGCTCATTGGTTGGAGTACTTCTTCCCAGAAGCCCTTGCATTATCCCACACCCATTCTCTGGGAGGATAAAAGAGGCAACATTGGGCCTGGTCAAGCAGTCTGGACTAGGGAAAGACAAGAGCTGGAGGAGATTCAGAGCCAGGATTCAGGAAGAAGAAGAGGCTGGCTGGAGGCTCCAGAAGCCTCCCAAGAAACCTGCTCATAGAGGAAAAGATTATACAGAAAAGAAACCTCCTCCCAAAGAAGGATTGCAACTGAGAGACGATCAGAACTTTACAACTCATTATGGAACTTAATGTCAAATAGAACTCTCCAATATTATTTTAGTGAAGTCGAAATAAAAATCCAAGTACAGGAATTAGGAATTATGCCTATTTGATTTCATTTTGTGTTGGGTCTCTGCCTCCTCTTCCAAAACCATCCTTTTTTTTTTTTTTTTTGAGGGGGGGGGAGGTGGGATTAGGCAACTAAGATTAAGTGATTTGTCCAGAATAACCCAGCTAGTAAGAGTTAAGTGTCTGAATTTGAATTCAGGTCCTCCTGACTGCAGAACCTGTGCTTAATCTACAGGTATCTTGATTTTTGTCAGCACCTATTTATGGTGTTCTTAGCAGATATTAGAATGATTTGTCATTGCCATTTTCAGCTCATTTTGGACACAAAGAGGCAGACAGGGTTAAGTGACTTGTCCAGAATCACACAGCTAGGAAATGTCTGAGGCCAGATTTGAATTATTCCCGACTCTAGACCTAGAATTCTTTCCCACTGCACCACATTGACCAATATTTTCCCCTTTCAAAATAATTACTTAATCTAATCCAATAAGTCAGCACTATAGTCCTTATAGTTTTGTGTTGTTTTTACATGGCCTTCTCTGTGTACCCTATTATATATCTGAAAAATAGGATGACCAGGAACTACTAAGTGATGTTTTTCAAAGTAATCATCATTAAATGAGCTTAGCAGTCAGCATTCCTAGGCTGAATATATCACAAATCCATGATATGTAAATGTTAAGGAGAAATCCCAATTACATAATTTTAAAAATGCATTTCACCCCCCAGTCAATGCTCTAGCTATATTCACAGAATGAATTATTAAAGCTATAATCTTTTTTAGTTAAGCCTTTCCCTAATTAGTAGCAAGAGCTTTGTTTTTCAATCTGTTCCACTTTTGTATTTCTTCATCATACATATGCCCCAAGGCTACTAGAAGGGATAGACTTCTCAACTCGGGAAGCTGCCAGGATGGTAGCTGCAGGATAAGTGTGCCAAATCATGATTGGTATGGGGGCTATTCAGTCTTTCTGGGCCTCAGTTTTCCTTACCTGTAAAATGGCTGCATCTTAATATCAGCCTTTTCCTAGGAGAAGAAAAAGATAATAAGATGTCTAGAATGCTATTACAAGAACTCAAGGATGTCAGAATTGTAAGAGTTCTCTGGGACTAGGAGTTTTGTGTTCAGGGATAAAGATTATGCAAATAAAGGGCTTTTCCTGGAACAAAATAAACTCTATTTTTGCTAGATTTTGTCTTTAAAGAGATGGGGGGGGGGAGCAGCTAGATGGTGCGATGGATAGAACACTGGCCCTGAAGTCAAGAGAATCTGACTTCAGATTCTGCTTCAGACATTTAATACTTCCTATTTGTGTGACTGAGCAAGGCACTTAATACCAATTGTGCAAACATGTGTACACACATGAAACAGAGAGACACACAAAGGGAGAGACACAGAAGCAGAGAGGGAGAGAGAGAGAGAAATAGAACAAGAAAAGAAGAGAAGCACAAAGAAGAAAGAAGAAAAAAGAAAGAAGAAGAAGGAAGAAGAAGAAGAGAGATTGTCTTCAAGGAGCTTAAGATTTAATGGGGGATTCAATAAATACAAAAATAGAAATCCACATTTGGAGGAGGAAATAGTAAATGTGAGCAATTAAATAATTAATTATTGATTGATTGATAAATGTTAATTACAAAAGTAATAAATTAATGTAGAAGAGATGCTTGGCCAAATTTGAATTAAATTATATGGGCTATGAAGTCCCTTCCCATTCAGAAAATCTACATTTTTATGTTTGATTTTTCTATCTGCTGGCCAGACTAGCTTTTCATTTCATTTTATTTTTTTAATTTTCAGCTTAGAAATCAGATATCTGTTAATTAGAGCTAATCATATCCGTTTTTCTACTGTGCATCTCACTCCTGGGATGATGGGAATAAGGATTTTTTTTTCCTGGCAACTGCACCTCTTAATTTAGAAAAAGTTGAAACCTATCCATTAATAGATACCAAATACCCAGAGAAAGAATTTGGCTTGACCTTATTAAAAAATAATCACAAAGCAATATTTCTTGAAACCTAGGTTCTCTAACACTGGGATCATGTTGCTAAATCAAGCTTTGAGATCATTATAACATGATTTCATTAACTTCAATGGATATTTTTCCAATCATTACACATACAGATTCATACAGAAAAGGAGGAAGAAGAGGACTAGGAGAAGGAGGAGGAGAAGAACAAGAAGAACAGGAACAGGAGCAAGAGTAGGAAGAGGAAGGAGAAGGAGGAGAAGGAGAAGGCAGGACAAGGAAGATGAGGAGGAAGAGAAGAAGGAGGAGGGAGAAGCAGAGATGAGGAACAGGAAGAGGGGGAAAATGAGGGAGGAGGAAGAAAAGGAGGAGGAGAAGAAAAAGAACAAGAAGAAAAAGAACAGGAAAGGGAAGAAGGAGAAGAAGAGGAAGAGGAAGAAGAACAAAAAGAACAAGAGACATACAGACAGATAGATAGACATTTCATTAAAGAAGGCCATATAATAAAATTGTAAACTCACTTTGATCAAGATGACCCAGTGAATGACCAAGAGGGAATCCTGGGAGATCAGTTGGTCCAAACCACAGATGAATCATTCATCCTTTTTATTCATCCCCTAGAAGTACTTGTGTAGCCTTTGCTCAAATATCCCCAGGGATTGGGACATCCCTAGTTGAGCTCCTTCACTTTCAGATAACCAATTATTTGAAAGTTTTTCTTTTCTTTCTTCCTGAATATTAACTTTAAATCTGTCTTTCTGCCACTTGTAGTTACTACTGCTTTTTGCTCCATTCACCAAGTCCAAGAAGCAACACAAATGTCACTCGTTTCTACAGGGTGCACACTTCAATAATCCAAGACTCACAAAATCTCATTATAGCAGCATAGATGGCACCCTGTGCAACTCCTAGAGACCAGAGGGGAAAGGGAACTCCTAGGTTGTCTGGTTTAAAATCTTGATTTATAGATGAGGATATCAAGAGCCAAAGAAGGGAAATCACTTGCCTAAAGACAAATAGGATTTCAGCTTGGCTTTCTTTGATTCCCTGGCACTGGGCACAGTTTCTGGCATTTGGTCTAGCCAAGTCCTAACTAGTGAAGATTATGAAACTAGTAAAATGATTACTTGAATTCAAATTGCACTTTCTATTTCTATTAAATTGGAGCCGGTTACCATAGTAAATAGGGGAAATCTGAACATGTGACCACATCACAGAATTCATTATTTGCTATCTATAATATAATATATAAGTCATCCACATTAAAGTCATGGGATCATAGTAAAGGACTAGAGGGTTTTTGCCCATATGCTCATTCTACAGATGAGGAAACTGAGACTGCTCAACTCTCAGTAGATTAAGGGAAGATTTGAACTCAGATCCTCTGATTAAATAATAACCTAGTCCACTTCCCATTACTCAAGGCCACAGAAATGGATAAAAGCATCCAGATTAAGAACTGGGGGAGGCGAGCAGAGGAATTGAAATTTGTCCTGTTTTTAAAAGACTAACAAAGGAGGATGTTTTAATATTAAAATAAGTCTCATTCAAATGTTTAACTACTTGATCTCTTGGAATTCTTTTCTAATTCTACCTCATCCCACATGCTTTGATTTCATCCCATCTTCTCAATGCACTCAATAGTAAAGCTCTTCTTAGGCCTAAAATCCTCTTAAATCACTCCTTTGCCCTATTAGATTTGATAAATGAAGATCTCATCTCTTGGGGCCTTTAAATGCATCAATATCTGCCCTCATCCTCTCTCTCCAGTCTTAATACAGTTTATTCACCTTCATCCACTCTTAGTTCTAGCTAAACTGGCTAGGGAAGAAAACAGATTATGACACAGTCATAATATTAATAATAGCTAGCACTGATATAGCACCTAAAGATTCGCAAAGCACTTTACAAATACCATCTATTTCATATTTATGACAATCCTGGAAGGTAGGTGCTATGATTACCCCCACTTTACAGAAGTGGAAACTGAGGCAGTAAGAGGTGACATGCAAGATTTGAACTTGGATGTTCCCAAATCAATGTCTGCCATGCTATTGAAGGAATCTCCCACAGAGGTGCATCTGACAAACTCTCTCATGATATTATGGCGAAGAAGATGCATAAACGCATGCTGGCTGATAATATAGTTACAGGGATTTGTAGCTAGTAGAGTAACAATATGCAATGACTATTGATTCATGGATCAATGCCAAGTTGGAACAGATTTTCCAGCTGTATGCTGCAGGCAGGTCCCTTTCCTCACCCTCTCGGGTTCTGTTTGTTTTCTCCCCCCTGCCCCTTCTCCTCCGGGAATTGGATGAGGATACAGAAGGCTTGCTTATCAAATTTATGGATGACACAAATCTGGGAAGGATAAGTAATATGTCTGATGACAGGATCAGAATCCAAAAGATTTTGACAGGCTGAAAACATGGGCCCAAATTGATAGGATTAAATTAAATTGGAGTAGATTTAAAATCCTTTACTTCAGATAAACACATATGCAAGCATGTCCAGCGACCAAATTACAGGGTTGTGGAAACCTGGCTTCCCACCGGTTCACATGAAAAGCAAAGCAAAACAAACTGACCCAAATAAACAACAATGACAAAAAAAATCAAAGGGTTTTAGATAAGAATCTCAAGTAATGAAACTCATCAGAGGCAAGACATCATGGTGGATAGAGAGCTGCCTCAGAATCAGGAAAAAATGGGTTCAGATTCTGTCTTTGACAGGTCATGGTTGTGTGACTCTAAGAATTAAGAGCTGTAGAATATGTGTCCACCTGCATTGGTGGAAGGAATTCCTCCCCAAGAGCTGCTGGGATTCCCTAGGCGAACCACAGGTCCAGTACCTACCTATCCTCCAAAGCCAATATATAGTACAAGAGTCACAAATGAAGGAAGGTAATAGCCCAACTCTTCTTTGCACTGAATAAGCACACAGACACTATATGGTCAATAAAATTCAAGGAGACGAATTCGATCTTTGAGAGAAAGGGGAACACAATGGTAATAGGGTTGGATGGTATATAATTTAATGAACAGAGGAAGGAACCAGAGCTATTTATCCAGGAAAAGGGACACTTGGGAAGGATTTGATACTGGCCATCAAATTTTCGAAGGACATTCTAATGGAAAAGAGCAAAACAGCAGAGAGGAATATAACGATCAGTCACAGAATTTAGGGAAGAGCAGATCTGGATCAATATAAGAAAGAGATTTCTAATTGAATTCAATTTGCTTCAATAACCATTTATTAATCATGTACATAGCAAGGGGAACTAGGTGCCTCAGTGGATGGATGGAGTTCTGGGCATGGATTCAAAAAGATTCATTTTCCTGAGTTCAAATGTGGTCTCAGACACGCACTAGCTATGTGACCCTGGGCAGGTCACTTTACCGTTTGCCTCAGTTTCCTCATCTGTAAAATGAGCTGGAGAAGGAAATGGCCAACCATTGAGTGTCTTTGCCAAGAAAATCCCAAATGGGAACAGGAAGAGTCAGACTGAAATGGCTGAACAATAATGACAACAACATGTATAAGGCACTGTGTTTAAGAAGATTGAAAAACAAAACAAAGAAAAATAAACAGTCCTTTCCTCATGGATGAGTTGAGGATTCTAGGGAGAGGTTTCCAGGGTTGCAGACTTAGACCTGGAAAGCATCTCAAAGTTGTCATTCTCCCTAGCTCCCAAATGGATGGGCACTCCAGGTGAGCTTAGACAAAGGCAGGAGATGGCTTGCCAAGTATGGGGAAGAACAAGGACATTCTAGTTGAAACAGAGTCCAAGCAAAGGATTTATAGAAAAGCAGCCTTTGAAAGTGGGCTGGAGCCAGACTACAAGGGGTTTTCAATGCCAAACTGAGTACTTTGCTTTTTTGCAAGAAGCAGCGAGTGATTACTTAGGTTTCTTGAGCAGCTGAGTGATAGGAGAGACCTGGGTTTTAGAAAGATAATTTTGGCAGCTGCTAGAGGATGGTTTGAAGAGGGGAAAGAAGGATGTGGGGGAGGGATGAGGACATACGTTTCTCATTAAGCTGCTAAAATAGGATGGACTGCCTTGTCAAAAGGAGGGAGTGCTCCTTTATGAGATCTGGAGTATTGTGTTTAGATCTGGGGACCACTGCATAAGGAGGATGCTGATGACTTGGAATGTGATCAGAGAAAGGTCTTGATGTCACAAAATATGAAGACTATCCAGAAGAACTAGGGACGTTAAACATGAAGAAGCAAAGTCGCTGGAGGTGAGAGGACATGGCAGCCTTCTTCAAGTTTCTGAAGAGCTATCACTATATCTGGCTTGTTCTGAGGCCAGAACCAGAAGTAATGGATGGTAGTTGCCAAGAGGTTATTTAAGATTAATGTTATGAGAAAAATAAAAACAATAACAATAAAATTTGAATAAATGATAGCTTTCCCAGAGTCTCAGAGTGCAACGGGCTCTCTGGAGGATCTACCTTCAAGCAGACCTGGATGACCACTTGTTGGATATGTTATAGTAGAGTTTCATTTTTATGTATGAGTTGGTCTAGATAGTTTCTGAGTCCCTTTCACCATTCAACCGTTTGTTATTCTGAATACTCTACTCTCCCCTCTGACAGAGCAATGGAGAGTATTCATGGCTTTTTAGAAGAGCCAGAGGGAAGTACAATAGAGGGAGAAGTCTTTGGGCAACTCACCGCAGTTCTACTTCTTCCCCAAGCCACAGGAGACTCCCACTGGGAGTACAGAAAAAAACTTTTGACTATGTTATCAATTTTTAACAGTCTCCCACTTCCTACCAGGGAGGGGGTATCCATTTTGTCTTGAATGCTTAAGGCAAAGAAAGATTAGTGTTCACCAAGAGAAATGCCATTCATGCCCCACAGAGACCAGCACAAAGTCGGGTCAGAACAGGAAGTCTAATGTGACACGGGTTTTCCCTTTTGGAGTCGATCATCAATGTTTTCCGTAACCTAAGTTGACTGATTACACTTCAGGCTATTTCTGATGTTGGTAATGAGCACAAACCAGGCTGCAGAGTGAGGAAGTTAAATTGGGGTCCACAGCTAGAGAAGTTAATCATAAAACATCCATTATCGGAGCCACTTTTATGTCCCTGAGCTGAGAGTCACGCTCACGCTGGCTTCGCCGTCTCGGTACCATTTCAGGCAGGCAGAAGCAAGATGAAAAGATGAGGCATTACACATGGCCCTATCACAAAAATCAAGAGAGAATGCTTGGTAGGTTTAAAACAAGTCATCTGATGGTTTCGAATAGCCCCCCACAACGTGGATGTGTGATATTGTCATGAGTAGGGGATCTGAGGATTTTCCTTCCCATAGATTCCTTGGATCATAGCTAGAAGGGACCTTGAAGGTCACTTAGACCAACCCTTTCATTTTAGAGACGAGGAAAGAGAACCCCGGTAAGTTGAGTGACTTGACCTGGATCATACAGATTGTTAAGTGGAATTGAACTCAAATCCTCTTAACTCTAAGCCAAGAGTTCTTTGTACTACACCATGGCGCTCTCCAAGGTGGAAGTGACCAAGGAGGTCATCTTATTCAATCCACCATATTCACCCATCTCCTCCAGAAGCTACGTGTCAAGAGTTCAAAAGAGCATACACTTGACAATCGTCAAGTTTCTCCTTAGTCATCTCTAGAGATGGAATTCCCTACTGGGTTGACCATTGGACAAATGCTATGGCAGCCATGAAAATAAAATCTTGCATCATTGACCTAAGGGAGGAAAGCAGAACAGATCCGAAGATGAACTGGCAATAAAAGGTATTAGTAGATTTTCTTGAATCTACATGGAAACATGGGCTTCATTCTATGAATAATTTTGTTTTCTTATTGTAGGGACACAGAAAGTTGGAGTATCAGAGTATGTGTTTGGCTAAACGAGACAACAATCCCAGTTAATGTGACCAAATTGAATGAAAATATAATATGACAAATGAAAATATAATATGCTTCATTGGAAGCAGAAGATGTTGTGAAGGCTACAGGTCTTGGTCACCAGATAAAAGAAATGGACTGGTCTGTGAAACATTTCACAGCATCAGGAATATATGTTCCATGATTCTATTTCCCCTTGGCTCACTAACTATATCCACCATCATCCACTAGATGTTCCTTTCCCTTTTGGTTTACCCATCAGAGGGGTGGGATCTTCCCTTGGCCATGTCTAGATTTAGAGACTTCAGATTCATTTGTGATGGAAGTGCCCTATTTGGCATTTTTATTTGGTTTTTATTTTTCACCAAATAGTTAATTTGCATGTACGAATTAATGCAGAACCAGGAAAATGACATGCCTGATGATTGCAATGGGTTGTATTTGGTGCCTGGAATAGTCTACCTCTTCGTCTCTACCCCTGTATTCCTTGAAACTCAATCTTAACTGCTATGATAAATTTTTCCTGATTCCTCTTAATGACAATGCCTTCTCTCAGAGACAATCCCCAACTTACATAGTATGTACCTCACATGAAAGGAATTGTTGGCAAGCTGTCTCCTCCATTTTAATAGAAGTTCTTTAATGACTGGGGTGGTTTTTGCCTTTCTTTATATCACTAGCATTTAGCATAGTGCCCGGCACACAGAAAACACTTAATAAATGCTGGCTGATTATCTAAGTAACAATGTACAGAAACTGAATGCTGTGCAATTTAGCCCAGAAGAGGATACAAGAGGAGGCACTTTCTTCCTTCACAGATGAGGGAGACTCTGGTGAGGAGTACAACATATGTTAGATTCTGCTGATATATTAATTGCTTTTGCTGAATTCTCCCCCACTTCTTAATTTAATCAATCAACATTTATTAAGTATGTGCCAGGCATTATGCCAGTCTCTAGTGACGGATGGCTGTCAAGGAGGGAACAGAGTGGGATAACATAGGGGATACAGAAAAGACAGAAATATTATATATAAAGGCAAGTTCATATTCTATATTTTCCATGCATCACATATGTGTATACATACATATCTACCGTATGTGAACAAAAAAACTAAAGACAAAACTGTTCAGAGTATATAGCTTGTTCTTCCCTTGATCCTTTCCTTTATCCCTTGCTTTCCTTTCTCTCCTCCCCTTCTCCTCTTTCTCCCTCTCCCCCCACCATCTCTCTCCCTTTATGTCTCTTTCTTTTTCTGTCTCTGTCTCTTTGTCTCTGTCTTTCTCTTTCCTCTCCTCTTACCTCCTTTCCCCCCTCTCCCTCTTTTCCTCCCTCCCTTTCTCTCATACCTCTCTTTCTCCTTCCTTCTCCTCCCTCTCTTTTTATTTTTCTCCTTCTGCCCTCTCTTCTCTCCTCTTCTGTTACTTCCCCTTTATCTCTTTGTCTCTACATGTCTTTTTCTGTCTCTTTCTGTATGTCTCTCTGCCTCTCTATCTCTTTCTTTTCTGTCTCTGTCTCTGTCTCTCTTTCTCTTTCCTCTCCTCTTACCTCCCCTTCTCCCTCTCTCCCTCTTTTCCTCCTTCCCTTTCTCTCATACTTTTCTTGATCCCTCCCTCCTTCCCTCTCCTCTCGCTTTTCTTTCTTTCTTCTTCCGTCCTTCCTCTCTTCTCTACTCTTCTTTACCTTGCATCTCTCTTTGTCCCTCTTTTTCTGTCTCTCTCTGTATGTCTCTCTGTCTCTCTCTCCTCCTCCCCTCTTCCCCTCTCTTTTTACACACACACACACACTCACACACACACACACACACACACACACACACACACACACACACACACACACTCTTCTGCAATTCTTGAGGGGATAGTGGGATGAAAAGACAGAAGTAACTGGAGCAATTAGCAAGAAGGCACAGAGATTCCCCTCTGCCAGATGCCGCCCTCCCTTCCCACCACCTCTTCCTGTGTGGTGTTGGTTTGAGATACTGGGAGGTAAGAAGTGTGCTTCACTTTTACCTTAATTAGCTCAGCAATTTGTGAAATTTTGTTTTTCCCCTTTTTAAGAACGTTAATCAATTTTGGCTCAGAATAGACTGGCCTGGCGCTCCAATTACTACAACAACCCCCTCCCCCCCCCCCCCCCCCCCCCCCCCCCGCTGCGACATTCCGAACTTCTCTACCAAGCTCTGAGCCTGAGATATGGGCAAATCAAAGCTCGGGCCTGCAGCTCAGGATCTAGTTAAAACTTTATGACCGTGCAATGAAAAGATAATGATTTGATTATGTTTTCACCAAGCAGTTCTGACGGGTATAGGTTTCTGAGCATGGCTATTAGTCTTTCTCAAGGAAACCAGCGACAAAACTCCTAAACATTTATGTAAACTTACGGAGTTGTCTGTGAAGCAGCCATAAGAAACACAGTCTTAGGCATCTGAGCATCCAATTATTGGCCAAAAGGGATGTCAAGGGTATGCTCTCATTTGCCAAGGAAGGGAATGAGGGGAAGAAAAATCAAAGGATATCCTCAAAGTCACACGAGTAGTAATAACCAAGAATTAAATTTAATCCTTCTTACCCTGATTGCACTGGGATTGCCACCCCATAGCACTATAAATAATGAAGTAGATGATTTCATGTCTTTACAGTTATATGGTTTGAAAAATAAAATCAGCTAGTGATGGATTCAGCTCAAAATAACACAATTAGCTTGATTCCTCAGAAAGCAAAGGAGCACATTTGGATTTGGTTTTTCATCTCTAATTCTAGATGGGAAAACAAAAAACTGGAATATATCCTGCAGATGACTATCCAATTAATCATGAAGCTGTTATTAGCTTTGTTGGTGGAGTTGTGAACTGATCCAACCATTCTGGAGATGGAACGATACCCTTTGAACTACCAGAGTCTCTATTGATCTGTATTCCAAAGAGATCATAAAAAAAGAAAAAAAACCCACATATGCAAAAATGTTTGTGACCCTTTTTGTAGAGTCAAGGAACTGGAAAATAAGTGGATGCCAATCAGTTGGAGAATGGCTGAAGAAATTATGGTATATGAATGTTGTGGAATATTATTGTTCTATAAGAAATGATCAGCAGGATGACCTTAGAAAGGTCTAGAGACTTATGTGAACTGATGCTAAGTGAAGTGAGCAGAACCAGGAGATCATTGTACATGGCAACAAGATTATCTGATGATCAATTCTGAAGGATGTGGCTCTTTTCAACAGTGAGGTGATTCAGGCCAGTTCCAATGGTCTTGTGATGGAGACAGCCACCTGTACCTAGAGAGAGGACTGTGGGAACTGAGTATGGATCACAACATAGTATTTTCACTTTTTTGTTATTTGCTTGAATTTTGTTTTCTGTATCATTTTTGATATGATTTTTTTTATGCAGCATGATAATTGTGGAAATATATGTGTGTGTGTGTGTGTGTGTGTGTGTGTGTGTGTGTGTGTGTGTGTGTGAATTGCATATATTGGATTACTTGACATTTAGGGGAGAAGGTGGGGGAAAGAAGGGAAGAAAATTGGAACACAAGATTTTGCATGGGTGAATATTGGAAACTATGCATATGCTTTGAAAATTTTAAAAAAAGCTCTTTTTTTTTTAAAAAGCAGTTATTAAATGCCAAAAGCACTGGAAATAAAAAAAAGGTCAAAGTTATCCCTGTGCTCAAGAAGCTTACATCCTAATATTACTTAAAAATCTGCTAAAGGAACCAGTTAGAAAAAGGAAAACTTGCAGAGAAAGGAAAGAAGTCATTATCACTGTCTTCAAAGATATGTCAGGATGCAGAAAAAGAGATTACACTCAACAGTGGATTCCTCCTCTGCTAAACTACTAGCTCCTCGCTCCTTATATTTAGTTCATCTATATTATACCCAGACAGTGGGGTACAATGAGCAGAGAGCAGAGAGCTATCTTTCAAGTCAGAAAGATGTGGACTGGATTCAAATCCCACTTCAGAACTATATAGGCTGTGTGACACTGGGCCAATCATTTCGTCTAAAGAGATAACTCTCTAAAACTTTAAGTTGTAAGAGTAATTCAGGAAATTCCTAGGAGATCTCTCTATTGATTAAACCAAGGTTTTTTTTTAAAGACATAAAGATATATATTATGTATATTGAATATATATTTATTGTCTACATAATTTTATGAATGTATATCTATCCCCATGAGCTTTTTGAGACCAAAGACCATTTAATTAGCTGTCCTTGTAACATTAGCATCTGACAAAATGCCTGGTACATGGCAGGTATATAATAAATGTTTATTTATAGAGTGGCTAAATGGTGCAGTGGATAGAGCCCCAGCACTGTATTCAAATTTGATCTCAGACACTAATTATGTGATCTTGGGAAATCACTTCAACCTTACTTGCCTCCATTTATTTATCTGTAAAATTAGGATAATGATAGCACTTACCTCCAAGGATTGTTGTGAGGAAAAAAAGAGATAATAATTATAGAATACTCAGCACATTACTTGGCACATAGTAGGCAGTCTATAGATATTAGTTATTTTTATTTCAACTAAAGAGGAAAAACCCTTAAGAATCAGGATTATCCAGAAAGGAAATGTGTTGATCCAAGACAAATTCAATTGCTTGTTACAGAAACTCACCATACAGGGACTAGATGACCAGCTGCTAAGGATATTATTGAGGAATTTCAAATGTTGGATAATACGCATTTTAAAATCTGGCCTCATATACTGTGTGTTTCTTGGCAAGCCATATAACTTCATGTTTTATTAAATGTGGATAATAATAGTACTTACCTCATCCGTTATTTCAATAATCAAACAAGTAAAGGTTTACAAATGTTTTGCAAGCCATAAAATACTATATAAAAATAAGCTAGAAAAATGGGACTACCTAATTTTTGAGTTATCCTCCAATATTGTATAGTACATTTGGAAAAGCATTAATTCTGGTGTCAATGGATCTGAATTCAAATCTTACCTTTGACAATGATGTGAGCCTCAGCTTCTTTATCTATAGAAGGAAAGACTTGGCTATATTTATTCCATTTCTAGATCTAGGAGCCATGAATGATGACCTTCAGAAGCTGTGATTTCACTGGCCTAGATATTCTTTTCACTATTGCAGAGTGCATATTTAGTTCTCTTGGCTTACAAATTCATCACCTTGTCAATAACCTGCTCATATTAATCCTTGAAAGAGAAGCCTAGTCTACAGGTTACAACTTTAGGCTTTGTAAGCTTGGAAGAGCCTGTAAGAGTTCATATTTCATAGTCACAGATTTCAAGAATTCAGGAACCAAAGGGCAGAACCAAGATGGTGGACTAGAGGCAACTACTCAACTAAACCTCCCACCATTCTCTTCTAAACAACTTTAAAATAACTTCTCAAATCAAATTTTAAAGTGACAGAACCAACAAAAAGTCAGAATGAAGCTCAGAAGGTAGGCAGATGGGCACAGGTTGAATGTGTGGCAGGAGGACCAGCAGTGGACATTAAAAACCACCAGATGTTAGATAAGTGGTCATAAAAAGATTTCAGGGGGCCCTTTGCTGCTGTTGTAGCTGACTGGCAACCCTATTACACTTATGCCGTTCTAGGTCACAGTTCCAGGGTAGAAAGGAAGGCTTGTGAAAGTGCAAAAGGAAACAAGGGCCCTGGTCCCAGTTCCAGGGCCAAAGGAGCACTGATTTTTGTGTCTGTAGGATAGCAATTAACATATCTCTCCCAGGGATAACAAATACTGGGGAGATGCCCAATGAGATCTGAAAAGAGCAGCACAAAAAGAGCCTGAGAAGACAATTTTTATCCAATCCCAAGTGAAGACAGTCCAACTTCAACATAAAGTTCAAAGTCAAGAAAGACACCAGAAAAATGTACAAACAATAACAGTTATAAAGAACTTGACCATAAAATATATTGGTGGCAGAGAAGACCAAGACATAAAATCAGAAGGAAATAATAATATGAAAATAGTTACAAGCAAAGACTCAAAGAAAATACTAATTGGATCCAAGGCTAGCAAAAATTCCTAAAAGAGTTAAAGCAAGAAGTACAGGGAAAATTGGGAAAATAAATGAATGATTGAAGAAAATTATGAAAAAAGAATTAATAGCTTGATAAAAGAAGCATTATTGAAGAAAATAACCCTAAAAACAGAATTGGTCTAATGGTAAAAGACAAACAAAAATTCACTGAAGAAAACTACTTTTTAAAAAAGCAGACTAAGCCAACTGGAAAAGGAAGGAAAACAAATTCCAAAGGAAAGAACTTCTTGAAAACAAACAAACAAATAAATAGAATGGGTTCAATGGGGAAAAAGCTACAAAAGCTCCATGAAAGAAAATAATTCTTTTAAAATAAGAATTGAGCAAGTGCTCCATGAGATGTCAAGACATAATCAAATAAAATCATAAGAAAGAAAAACATAGAGGAAAATGTAAAATATCTCATCAGAAAAACAATTAACCTGGAAAATGGAAAACAAAATAGACATAATTTAAGATTCATTGGACTATCTGAAAGCCATTATCAAAGAAAGAGTCTAGGCCCCCTATTTCAAGAAATTACAAGGGGAAACTGCCCTGAGGTTTTAGATCCAAATGGAAAGAATCCACCAATCACTTACTGAAAGAGATCCAAAATGAAAATTCCCACATATCGTACAGCCAAATTCCCAGAGCTCCAAAGACAAAATATATCAAGCAGAAAAAATTTCAAATATCATGAAGTAATAAACAAGACCCCAATTGAAAACTGATCACAAGATAGTTTTTAGAAGAAAAAATCAAAGCTATCTATAAAAATATTCTAAATCACTATTATTTAAAGGCAAATTATAAAATCATCTTATACCCATCAAAAATGACAAATGCTGGAAAGTATAAATGAAAATAAATAAACTATAAATTATTGGTAGACTTGTAAACTGGTCCAATCTGCAGCACAATTTGGAACTTTACCTAAGGAATTATAAAACTGCGCATGCCCTATGATTCAGAAATTCCACTATTAGCTCTGTACTACAAAGAGATCAAAGAAAAAGGAAAATAGCCTATGTGTATAAAAATATTAAAGCAGCTCTTTTTGTGATGGGAAAGAACTGGAAATTTAGAGAATTTCCATCAGTTGGGGAATGGTTGACCAAGTTGTGACACACGATTGTGAAGGAATACTAGAGCACAATAAGAAATAATAAGAATAGTTTCAGAAAAACAAAACAACATGTCAACACTTCTATGAACTTATGCAAAGTAAGGTAAGAAGAAATGAGAGGCTATTGTACACAGTAACTGAAATGTCGTAATGATGATCAATAATGAAAGGCTTGGTTACTCTGATCAATACAATGTTCCAAAACAATACCAAAGCATTCATGATGAAAGAATACTATCCACCCAAGAGAGAACTGATGAAAAAACTGGCAGTATGATTTTCTTACTTTGATTATCTTTCTTGCTTTATTGTGATAAGAATAATATGGAAATATGTTTTGCATGATTTCACCTATATAATTGATATCATTTTGCTTGGCTTCTTAGTGAGGGAACAAGGGTAAGAAGGGGAGAGGGAAAGAATCTGGAACCCAAAGTTTGTTTATTTATTTTTTTCTCAATAGTACTTTATTTTTACAAATATATGTAAAGGTAGTTTTCAACATTCATTTTTGTCAGATTTTATGTTCCAATTTTTTCTCCCTCTTTCCCTTCATTACCTCCCCCCTCACTAAAACAACAAGCAATTTGATATACATTATACTTGGTATAATATTTTTAAACATATTTCTGTATTTGTCACGTTGTGCAAGGAAAATCAAATCAAAAGGAAAAAAATGAGACTGAAAAAAGGAACAAACAAACAAAAGAAGGGAAACTATTATGCTTTTAACCACATTCAGTTTCCATAGTTCCCTTTCTAGAAGCAGATGGCATTTTTATGCCTAGTGACTGGAATTGTCTTGGATCACCACTTTGCTGAGAAAAGCTAAGTCTGTTTTGATTGATCATAACATCATCTTGACATTACTGTGTACAATTTTCTCTTGGTTCTACTCACTTCACTCAGCATCAATTCATGTAAATCTTCTCAGGCTTTTCTGAAATCAGCTTGCTCATCATTTCTTAGAAAAATAACATTCCATTACATTTATATACCATAAGTTATTCATCAATTCCCCAATTGATGGTCAGCCATTACAAAAAGGTGTTACAAACATTTGGGCACATGTGGGTCCTTTTCCCTCTTTTATAATCTCTTTGGGAGACAGATATTACTTGATCAGAGGGTATGCACATTTCATAACCCTTCGGGCATATGGAACCCAAAATTTAAAAAGAAAATATTATATACACATTTTAAATAAAAGAAACAAACAAAATGAATCTAAAAGGTCTATTATTTTAGATCATCATTAGCGTAGGAATATGACAAAGCCATTTCTAAGTCATGACAAAATCTTAATTACACATCTTGGTATTCTCATCGATCAGTTGAGCTTACCTTATTGGCCCTGCAAAAATGATGAGGAAACCAGGCTCATTGACTATAATACAAAGGTACATACACGCTCCTCCCACCCACCCCTTTACCTTTAATTCATCAGCATCATAGAAGTCCACTCGTACGGCAGGCACCATCCACGTCTGGAAGAGGGTGGCCAGGATCTGCTTGGCAATGGCATCAGCGATGAGATGGAAGTGTAGAGGGTTCCGTCTATTGGGGATAGGGGGAAGAAATAGCAGAATAACTTAGGATAGGATCTTTGCTTGATTATTATTAAATGATTTATTTATAAAAGCACATAGCACAGTGGCCGGCACAGAGTGGGCTCTGCATAAATGCTTAGTCTCTCCTTTCCTTTTCTCTTTTGCACATATATTTGACTTTATATGTGTTACATGTTGAATACCAATATTAGGTGAATATAAACTCTTTGAGGGAAGAGATTTTTTTTTGTTTTTTTATTTCCAAGACACTTAGCACAAAGTCCTGAATTGAATAAGTGCTTAATAAATACACCCTGATTGATTTCCTGAAGCAAACAATTTCTTCTATGGGAGAGATACAAAAACAAAAATCATCAACTATGGTCCAGGAAATCCACACCAGTGTTGGTATATCACTCTGAGTTGGTTTAGTCTTTCTAAATGTCTACCTTGGTGGCAAGTAAAAGTAACCCTCAATAGTGGTAGAACATGCAGATTAAACTATGAGGGTACAATGAATAGTATTAGACTTTTAATCATAAATTCCTAAGTTTGAATCTTCTCTCAATACTAGCTGCGTGATTCTAGGTGAGTTACTCGAT
Organism: Sminthopsis crassicaudata; assembly: GCF_048593235.1. Taxonomy (NCBI): domain Eukaryota; kingdom Metazoa; phylum Chordata; class Mammalia; order Dasyuromorphia; family Dasyuridae; genus Sminthopsis; species Sminthopsis crassicaudata. Next base: position 295,156,258 of record NC_133621.1, read on the forward strand.
TTCTATTTATCTCAGTTTCCTAAAGTGTAAAACAGGGATAATAATTAATACCTCCCTCATAGAATTGTTATGAGGATCTAATGAGATGACATATTTACAGTTCTTCTAAAATCTTGAAGTATGATGCAAATGCTATTTATTATTGTTATTTTTGTGGTTTTAGAATTATGAATAGGTTAAGGATCTCTGGCCATTGATCTGTGCTCTGAATTTGAATATATTGCTTCTCTGGAACTCAGTCTACTGATGCATAAAATGATGAGATGCATAAGATAGTAATAATGCATAAGATGAGAATTAGGATGTGATTCTGGTTCTAAATGATGAAGTGGAATTAATCCTACAAACAGAGTAAAAAAAATTAGAATCTCAGAGTTACAAGAAAGCTCTGAGGCCATCTAGCCCAACCTATACTTGAACAGGAATCTCTTCTATAATACTTTCAATCGTGGTCAACTGCAATTGAAAGTCTTTAGTGATGAGGAACTAATTATCTCCTGAGACAGCCAATTTCTCTTTTTGGATAGCTCTAATTGTTAGGAAACATGTCCTTATGTTAAGCCAAAACCCTACTTTGAACAATGCTTATCCACTGCCACTAGTTCTAGAGGCAATTTGATCCCTCCTTCATCTATCAGTCCTTAAATACTTGAACACAGCTGCCATGAGTTCCAAGTCTACTCTTCTCTAGGCTAAACATCCTTAATTTCAACTTAATTATTTCTGCTATGAAATGGTTTTTTGGCTTCATATTGTGTTGGTTGTTGTCTTTTAGATTCATTCAAATTTATCAATGTCCTTCTTAAAATGTGTCACTCAATACCAAACAAGGTATTGTTCTAGTTTTTGCTCTCGTACTTACTAGCTACATGATCAGGGCAAGTCATTTTACTTTCCTGGATCTTATTTCTGCTTCTGGAAAAAAAAATGGCAGTAGTGACAATATTACCTGTGCTAGAGAGCCATTGTGAGGAATACTCTTTACAAAGTCTTGGAATATTTGCAACATATTATTTTCAGGATTCCATATCTACTACCTATTAGTTCCATATATCAGTGTATGCATTCTGCATGCTCTGAAAGGGAAACTCTTAGTAAATTCATCAACCTTGTGCAAATGTTTTCCATAACTTTTACTCCTTGACAAAGTTAAATGGTGAATCACGAAAGAATTATCTTGCCTTATAGCAGTGTTCTGCATCCAACTAGTGCTTAATATTTGCCTTTTCAATGAATGAAAATCTTGCATGATTTAAATAAGCATTCACTAACTGTTTATTGAAGAAATGAATGAATGTCTCATAAATAATAAGCATTTATCAAATGCTTATTGGAAGACAAACTAGAAGAACTGGTGAATGTCTTAGACATGTAGGTACTTAATAAATCCATGTTGAGGAATGGTTAGCCAGTTGAATGAGAGTCTTGTAGACAATAGTTATTTAATAAATGCTAGTTGGAGGATAGATGGACAAATGGATGAATGCCGTAGACATCCATTGGACATTGAAAGGATGGATTCTGGAGGACAGAATCTATTACAAACAATAAGTACCCAACACAAGCTTATCTGAAGAATAGATGCATGAATGAGTGGGTGGAAAAATGCCTTGCAAAGAACAGATTTCAAAGATTTTTTTAAAAGATACTGATGAACAGATACATTATAAACAGTAGGTGTTCCACAAATATTTGTTATATGAATGGATGAATTCATGTCTTATAGCTAGTCAGTCCCCCCCAAATGCTTCTTAAATAATGGAATATTTAATAAATAATAGGCTTTCATTAAATGTTTGTTGAAGGGATAGATGGAAAAATGGATCAATGAATGGAGGGAGGGAAGAAGGGATGATCAATACAAACAGTAGGTGCTAAACAAATGTTTGTTTAAAAGTTGAGTGGATAGATGAAAAGACATCTTACAAATAGTAAGAGGTGAATTACTGTTCATTCATAGAACAAAGGGCAAATGAATAGAGATGAAAGTGAGATAAAAGTATAAAGAACTCTTCCACTGGGCTCCAGTCTAAGTATCCTGCTATCAAATATACCACAGTTCAATCACCCCCACTTTGAGGAAAGGAGGACAATTAGCTTGATCTTTATTGAGCTCTCTTCCAAAGAATATGGAGGAGGGATGTCAGCGGAATTTAGCGATGATTTGTAGGGAGGGGTGGTGAGTGCATATTTATCCATAGACTGGTGACTTCTCCACCATCAGGGAGGGATCCACATTTATGAAAACCAATGAGAAGACAGATGGTCTATTTAGCCTTTAGCATCAGCTGTACCTTCCTTCAATCCTCTGGGAGGCATAATAGAGTCTCATTTATGTAGAATTTATAAAGGTAAATGGGTGTACTTGTCAACTAGCATTTTTCATCTACAACAGAGGGAAGGCTTAATTTCAAACACAGGGTGAAACTAAAGGGAGAGAACACACTGAGCTGTACATAGTGACTAAGAACTGGGACCTCTTAAGGAGATGGGTATTGCAAAACTTAGAAAAATGAGAGTCATTGAGATACAGGAGAAGAAATAGAGTATTTGAAGAATGAGTTTGGGTTCTAGATATTTATAAATATATATTTCCTCTTACTACCAGGATACTGGTCCCCAACATTACAAACTGAACTCTTTGAGAGTGGGGAATATCTCATTTAAAAATATCCTCAATGATTATCACAATGTTTGACACGTAGTAAAAACTAATTCCTTAATTCCCTCTTTCCCTCTTTTCTTCCCTTCCTCTCTCCCTCCCTCCCTCCCTCCTTCCCTCCTTCCTTCCTTCCTTCCTTCCTTCCTTCCTTCCTTCCTTCCTTCCTTCCTTCCTTCCTTCCTTCCTTCCTTCCTTCCTCTCTCTCTTCCTTCCTTTCCTTTCCTTTCCTTTCCTTTCCTTTCCTTTCCTTTCCTTTCCTTTCCTTTCCTTTCCTTTCCCTCCTTCCTTCCTTCCTTCCTTCCTTCCTTCCTTCCTTCCTTCCTTCCTTCCTTCCTTCCTTCCTTCCTTCCTTCCTTCCTTCCTCTCTCTCTTCCTTCCTTTCCTTTCCTTTCCTTTCCTTTCCTTTCCTTTCCTTTCCTTTCCTTTCCTTTCCTTTCCTTTCCTTTCCTTTCCTTTCCTTTCCTTTCCTTTCCTTTCCTTTCCTTTCCCTCCTTCCTTCCTTCCTTCCTTCCTTCCTTCCTTCCTTCCTTCCTTCCTTCCTTCCTTCCTTCCTTCCTTCCTTCCTTCCTTCCTTCCTTCCTTCCTTCCTTCTCCTCTTACTCCTCCTTTATCTTCTCCTCTTTCTTTTCCCTCCCCTTCTCTCTATTTCTCTCTCTGTCTGTCTCCCCCCCAATCCTCCTCATTTACCTATTTACCTCCTAATCATTTACCTATTTACTTACTATGTACCTGCTTAAATACATATCAGTCAAGCTCTGAACAATGAGGCTAGACTTTAAGATTCCATCTGATTCTAAGCCTTGTGACTAAAATATCAGAGACTTATAAGGTTAAGGTTTCAGAAAGTCTTTTATCAGACTTGTCCACTTTTCTCTTTTTTAAAGACTAAGTCTGAATGCCAACTGCAAAGGGTGATAGCTACCAATTTTCGACAGATCCTCCAAAGTCATCATCTAACCATACTGCTCTAAGTCATTTCACATCTATCCTAGATTCTGTCAAGTCTCATGGCAGAGGGGGAGGACCATCAGATTGGAAACTGGAGAGCCTGAGTTCGAATGCTGTCTCTGTCAGGTACCACGTGTGCTACCTTAACTAGACCATACCTGCTTCATATTCAGGTTCTTCATTTTTAAAATGAGAGGCTGAAATAAAAAGGTCTAATCTAGCTTTAAATATATGACTTGTAGACCCTCCACCATCCTCTGAAAGGGCTTTCTATACTGAATCTGCCCAACTATTCTTTCCCATGTTCAAGGGAACTTTCTTCCTAACTGAAACAACCAATAACAATAAAAATGAATCTTCTTTGACTTTCTACTGCTAACTAAATAAGGTGTGAATTCCCCAAAGGGAAAGCTCCAATCTACTCCTTCAGCCTCCAGGCACACCATTCTCTTCCCATTAAGTGGTTTGCCATTTCCTTTGCCAGTTCATTTAAGGAATGGGGAAACTGAGGCAAATGGAGTTAAATGACTTGCCTAGAGTCACAGAGCTATCTGAGGTCAGATTTGAATTCAGATATTCCTGACTACAGACCTGATGCTCTATCTACTTTACTATCCAGTTGCTCCAAAAGAAATAGAAATAAAAGAGATAATCTTTGCCTTCACAAAACTTACATCCTAATGGGGGAATATGTTGGGATTTTCATTAGCAGCATCAACAAAAGAAAGTGCTTTGTAAATACTAAAATACCATAGAAAATGAAGTTGTAATTTAAATTAACAAGTAGGCATTTAAATTAACGAGTAGGCATTTATTAAATGCCTACTATATTCCCACTACTATGCTAAGACATAGAGATACAAAGAAATAATGTAATGATGATGATGAATGCTTTCAAGAATTCCCATTTCTCCCATTGACTGATCCTGCCCTTAGATACCTGCAATTACTTCAAATATATTTATCTTGAGCATATTAAAAAAAAAAAAAAACTCCTACTAGAATATAAACTCCTTGAAGAAGAAGTAACTTGCATTTGTTTTCTAGGATTCTAGCATGGATCCTGGCATACCATAGGGGCCTAATAAAAGTTCTTTGAAATCAGAAAGCTGGAAGACTAAGAATATTAGGTCAACTTTTTGAACTCATTTACTCTATCTATAAAATGGGGATAATAATCCCTCTCCTGCCAGACTCACGAAGATGTTATGAAATAGTGTAACTAGGTAGTGCAGTGGATAGAGCACTGGCCTTGAAATCAAGAGAATCTGAGTTCAATAACACTTGACATGTACTAGCTGGGTGGTCTTGAGCAAATCACTTGACTCCATTGACTCACCAAAATAAAATAAAATAGCAAAATAAAAGCAAACGGATATGAAATACTTCTGAAAATAAAAAAACACCAGGTGAATGTAAGATGCTATTTAGCTAATAAAGCTTTTGAGGTGTTAGAGGAAGGGAGACTAATTGCCTTTCTCACTGACTATTATAATCTATAATCAGAAAAGCAAGTGCTTTTTACAAACAAATTTACTAATAGTGAATCAGAAAATGAATTTTTGGTTTATTTTTCTAATCCATCCATCAATCAATAGGTAATTCCCTGAGGGTTTATTATGGGATAGACCCTGTAATAATTGCTGGGAATGTTTTAGTATTTACAGAGCATTTTCCTTTTTTGATAGTGGGAGTGTATTTCCAGCACTCACCTATCGGAATGTAAGTTCCACGAGGACAGGAATTGTTCACTTTTTTTTTTTAATTTCTATCCCCAGTATTTAGAATGCAATAGTCAATAGAGTTTAAAAATGGCAGAGACCTTGGAGGTCATGTAACCCAATCCCTTCATTTTACAGATGAACAAGCTGAAGGCCAGAGTATATTAGGGGATCTGAAGCTTCCATCCTGGAGCACCATTGATCAAATTAATGAGTACCTCCAGGGGTCCATCATTTCAAAATAGCCTCAGCTATTTCTCCTTTTATTCCTCAGATGTCTTGTCTTCTTTCTTGGACCTTTGACTCCTTTCCCCTTTCCACTTCTGGAAGCCCATGAATACTACTATGATGGTTGTGATCCTCTACTCCCCATTGGCTCCAGTTACCATTCCTGGGCAGCAAGGGGACATCATAGTGGATAGGGCTATGGGCCCAGTCAGCAAGACTCATCTTCATGAGTTCAAATTTAGCCTTAGACATTTAATGGCCGTATGACACTGGGCAAGTCATTTAATTTTTGTTTACCTCAGCTTCCTCGTCTGTAAAATGAGCTGGAGAAGGAAATGACAAACTACTCCAGTATCTCTGTCAAGAAAACCCCAAATGGGGTAACAAAAAGTTGGACGTGACTGAACAACCATTTTTATAACTTTTCAAATCAAAATAGTCTTCCCTGACCTCGACACTCCTGTAACCTATTATTAATTCCATTAGAAGGTGAGCTTCATAAGCTTAGGGAGTATCTTTACTTTTGTATTTATATGCTTGGTGTTTAGCAAGATGCTCAGCACACAGTAGGTGTGTAAACATGTATTCATTCACCATATTAGAAATGGAGGATGCCTTAGGGGGTCACAAAATAAAATTCCTTTATTTTACAGATGGGGAAACTGAGGACCAAAGAGATGAAGTGACTGTCATAAAGTCACACTTGACTAAAGTAGTAAGTAATACAAACACGTGAGATTCCACCCAGTATCTGATTTCCAACTGGAGTTTTTCCGCTGGACTACATTGAATCTAGGTCATCTCTGCAATACTCTGAGCACAATAATGAATTCTTATTTTTTTTAAGTATTTAGTAACTAGCAATTATTCTCATGGCTTTTCTACTAAGAAACAGATGCTGAAAGAAAAGATTCTTTACTCATTTTTCACTCTCAGAAACTTTCATTTGATCGTGGCCTTGGCCACATTCAAGAATATTTCACTGAAGTTGATTCTTAGTAAGAAAGATTTTAGCCTAGTCTCAAAGTCACTTTAGATAAAGAGGATCAAGAGTAGAGAATACTTAAGTCAAGCCACACATTTTGTAGATGAGCAGTAAGATGTGGTGGGTAGAGAGACCCCATCTTTGCTATTAGGTATTTTAATTTAGGTAGGTTATTTAATGTCTCTGGATCTTGGTTTCCTCATATGTAAAACTGAGGGCACTGACCTAAGTGATTTCCCAAAGTCCTTCCATCTCGCCAAACTATGCAACTATGAGGATATTGTGACGAATTTCTGCCACCTGCTAACTGTGCCTCAGTTTCCACATCTGTAAAATTATTTGGACTATTATTTGATTTTTTTCAGGCAAACCAGATCTGATATTCTCTCTTCTAAGGTCCATCCTCCCCTTGCCCAGTTCTGACATCCCTTATTCTAAGCTCCCTCCCAGCTCTGAAATCCCCTGTTCTAAGCTCCCTCCCAGCTCTGAAATCCCCTGTTCTAAGCTCCCTCCCAGCTCTGACACCCCCTGTTCTAAGCTTCCTCCCAGCTCTGACATCCCCTGTTCTAAGCTTCCTCCCAGCTCTGACATCCCCTGTTCTAAGCTTCCTCCCAGCTCTGACATCCCCTGTTCTAAGCTCTCTCCCAGCTCTGACATCCCCTGTTCTAAGCTCTCTCCCAGCTCTGACATACCCTGTTCTAAGCTCCCTCCCAGCCCTGACATCCCCTGTTCTAAGCTCCCTCCCGGCTCTGACATCCCCTGTTCTAAGCTCCCTCCCGGCTCTGATCTCCCCTGTTCTAAGCTCCCTCCCAGCTCTGACATCCCCTGTTCTAAGCTCCCTCCCAGCTCTGATATTCTCTGTTCTAACCCCCCTCCAAGCTCTGACATCTTTTGTTTTTAGGACCCTCCAATAGTCCATGATTAAACAGCTACAAAGCTACAAATTCAGTTCTTCACTTGCCCTACTTAGTTCCTTCCCCTTATCCCCCAGTCAGGATAATTCCAAAGTGACTTGGTTCATTCTAGAGATACACAGGCTAGATGTGCTCTCTCAATAGATGGAAATAGTGTACATGGGCATGTCACGTGTGTGTGTGTGTGTGTGTGTGTGTGTGTGTGTGTGTGTAGGTAGTCTAGTGAAATCTATAAGACCCCCTTCTCAAAATCATGTTCTTAAGTACATAAAATTAGAATTACCAAAGACACAAATGATATTGAGGTACAGTTATCAAAAGATTAAAGAAACAAGTCAATGGACCTCCAAGTTAAAAAGTTTTGAATTAGATGAACCTCCTTTGGTTTTCCTCTTAAGGTCCAAGGAGGTCCCTAGACTGGCTGAGTCCAAAGTATCCTAAGTCCTGGGCTCCAGGATCTCAGCCACCTCATGGGCAGGAGTTTCCAAGAGGGACAAGGGACCAGGAGCACAAGCTGATTTCATCTTTAGTGACCAAATACTCCCATTCCTCCTCCTCCACCTCACCAAGTAAAACTGGAACAAATTTGTTAATTAGCACACCAGTAGAGATGATTAAACCACCATGACATAGATTTCCCCCCCTCAGAAATTTGCCACAGATTGTCTGAGGCATTCTGGGGCCTGCTTTTGTATTAAAATATATGGTAACACTCCAGCTGAAGCATCCTTTAATTATGAAATGACAATGGAAATCTGATTTTTAAAAAAATGCATGTAGAATCCACATGAATACCAAGGAAATTCATTATACTGTGTGCTATTAGAGCACAGAGCACCATGGGAGAAAGCAAGGGGCTCAGGTGAATTTAAATAAGAGTTCTCACGCAAGAGAGATCGTGCAATACATCCTCTCTTTCTGGGTCTCATTTCTTCAAATGAGAAAGAAAAGGATGTGGTTAGGTCTAGGGCATCATAGACAGAGTGGGAGAGAAGCTCAGCATCCCTGTGTCCCAACTCCCCTCATTTCACAGAAGGGGAGACTGAGGTCTGCTTGCTTAAGTCATTTTGGTCATACAGACAGCAAGCATTAGAAGTGGGATTCATACCTAGGTCATGATAATGATTATAATAACAGTTAAGTGGCTAGAGCACCAGCCTTGAATTCAGGAGCATCTGAGTTCAAATCTGGTCTCAGACACTTAACACTTCCTAGCTGTGTGACCCTGGGCAAGTCACTTAACCCCAGCCTCAGGGGGGGGAAAAGTTAACATTTATATAGCACTTAAAGTTTGTAAATGATTTTGTATGATTTTTAAAAAGTTGATCCAAAACAATCCTATATGGTGCTCTTATAATCTCTACTTTACAGATGGAGAAAGAGCCTGAAAGGGGCTAAATGACTTGCTTAGGGTCCCTCAGGTGATTAGAATTTAAATTTTGATGTCACATCTAATGTTCTATCCACTCTGCTGAAGCTATTCCAAAGACAAAAATTAGACAGTATTTGCCCTTAAGAAACTTATACTCTGGGAGGAAGGAAGGGAGAAGGGAGGTCGTGGGACTTTGTTGAATCCATAAAATCACAGATTTTATGGAATTGTTAAGTGTTTAAGAAATTGTTGAGGCCATCTAGCATTTTACAGATAAGGAAATAGGCCCAGAGCAGGGAAGGCTGAGAAAACAGGCCAATGAAGAAAATACATAATTAAATAATGAGGTAATTTGGGTAAGAAGGTGCCAGGCAGGGATCAGGAAGAGCTAAAGGAGAAGATGGGCCATAAAATATGTGGTAGAAAGAGGAAGGGGCAGCTACCTTATTGACTAGGGATAAGATGATCCTGATGGGTAGGAAGCATCCCGAGGGGCAAGTGAGTTAGGTCAATCCTCCAGGATGATTCCAAAGTGACTTGGCTCTTTTGTATTAAAATATATGGTAACACTCCAGCTGAAGCATCCTTTAATTATGAAATGACAATTGTTTTTATTTAGCTATATTTAATAGTAGATAGAGCATCTGGCCCTGAGTCAGAAGGATCCAAGTTAAAATTTCCTGATGGGTAGGAAGCATCCCGAGGGGCAAGTGAGTTAGGTCAATCCTCCAGGATGATTCCAAAGTGACTTGGCTCTTTCTCAGTCTGCTCCCCTTCTCCTATCCACCACATACTGAGTACTGGGCGATCCTTGCGGACTTGGGCTGTTTCTCTTCCCATCTTCCTGGATCAGACTCAGTAGTTAATAAATGCTTATTGAAGTCAATTAAATTGGACTGGGTTGAATTTGAAGGGAGACCTCTGGTCCTCCATCCTTCCACGAAACCATGTGGTCCTCTGTTGCCAAGATTGTGCTCCACCTCCCGCTGTCTCTCTGACCTTCAATCTTTCTTTCCCAAATTGTCTGCTTTTACTTGACACTCAGGATTCAAAACCACACTTTTCTGTAGCTAGGAATTGTACCAGTGCCCAGGAAAGCCAACTTCCAATTTTGCTGAGTTAGAGTCAGGGAAGGGTAATGATGATGAGGGATGTATACACACACACACAGACACACACACACACACACACACACACACACACACAATTCTTCTGTCTACACAACTGACTCCTTATTTTTACAGTGACTGTCTTGATGGGGCTAAATAACCTGATGTCCCAAATCAATCAATCAGCTAATCAATTAATAAACATTTATTAAAAGAAAACCAGAAGGGAGTGACATTTCCATTTATCTCTGAGAATAAAGCCAATATACCTGTGATCGCAGAACTTTTGCACACACACAAAAGAAAGTTAACACTTTGTTTGCTGGCTCATCTTCCTTCAAAGGAGGTGAAGGGCTTGAAATACAATCAGAGATATTAAGTTGGATGGAACCTTAGAAGTCATATAATAATAGACTTAGGCCAGAGGCCACCTTATTCCTGTCTTTCTTTCATAATACTAATAAGGAAATTGAGTCCCAGGGAAGAATAAGAATCGCTAGACGCAAAGCCAATGTACTTTCCACCTTACCGTGAAGCCTCCTTTATTTTTATTTAGCTATATTTAATAGTAGATAGAGCATCTGGCCCTGAGTCAGAAGGATCCAAGTTAAAATTTCATGTCAATCATTTGCTAGCTATGCAGTCCTAAGCAAATCACTTAAGCCTAATTGTCTCAGTTTCCTTATCTGTAAAATGAACTGGAGAAGGCAATGGCAAAATCATTGCTGTATCTTTGCCCCAAAAAATCTCAAAATGGAATCACAAAATGACTGAACACCACCACCACCATGTGAAATTCCCGTTTTCCCTACCAAGGAAAGGAGTTATTTGCAAATGCATTAACAAAGCAGAAAGGTAGTCAACCATCCGGACATTTGGAGCCATTAGGTCAGATGACTATAAAAGAATTTTATGGCTCTTGATATACATGATATTCAATTTAAAAATAGACCCAGAAGAGACTTCCCTTCAGCAGGAATCTAACCAATCACCTCCCAAGGGGGAAACTGAGGTGAAGTGATAAGAAGAAATTTGTTCTCCATCACAGAAGTGACAACTAGGATTTCAATTCAGTTCCTTTGACTCCAAATACAAATCTCCTCCTGCCCCATCAGTATAATCTGCCTCATCATGAAATCACTAGGATACCGAACAAGGCTTCTTAAACTTTTTCCATTCATGATTAATATAAAGTAGGTATACAAAAGCAACATTTATGGATAATAAATTATAATTTCACAACCCCCCTATTCATTTATGAGTCCCCTCTGGGGTCGAGAATCACAATTTTAAAAACTGGGATTTAGAGGGTAAAGAAATAGATTTGGAATCAAATATCCTGACTCTGCTTTGCATCAGCCGAGAATTTCCTCCCTCCTCATCTCTGCCCTTAACAATTCTTGTTTGCTTTCAGAACTCAGCTCGAGTATCATGTTCTCCATGAAGCCTCTCCCGACTCTTCCTAGACATTAGTGCCTCCCTCAAAAAAACAGATACTCCAATCGATTTTGAAGTATTTTTGTATAGACCTATACATGGTCATGTTGTCTTTGTCCAACAGAATACAATCACTTTGAAGGCCATTTTCATTCATAGTAGTTCCTTAATACTTATTGATGTCAGGGCATCCAGGAGGCACAATGGTTAGAGCCCCAGCCCTGAAGTCAGGAAGACCTGAATTAAAATGTGGCCTCAGATGCTTAACACTTCCTAGCTGTGGGACCTTGGGCAAGTCACTTAACCCCAATTGCCTCAGCAAAAAAATTAGTCTTATTAACACTAATACTTAATACTAATACACCTTAAATACTTACTGATGACTACCTAGTCCCTGTGTGATTTGGGTTCAATTATTTTTCACCCTCTCGGCATTTCTTTGTCTTATCTAACATGAGAAATCAGGACTGGAGCATTCAATTCTCACTGCAAAGAATGGGGGCCATAGGTCAGGGAGAAAGAAGAAACTCTGAATTCATACTCTAGTCCTCAAATTGACTTTCAAAGCAAATCTGTCCCTTCTTTTTAATATTCTCTATGGCTATTTCATCCAGGCATCTTCGAGAAATGAAAATGATTTAAGACAACAAAGCAGGTCACGGCTGAAGATTTGGGGAAAACCTCATCTGAAAATGAATGTAATTACCATAATTAGCAAATAGACCCCAAAGAGGCATCTTGCACAGCTACTATTATATTATTATTTAGCATTAGGAAGGTATTCATTTGGCAAAGTACTTTATAATCACGTATTAGTTAATCCCTAAATGTGTCGGAAATGTAGTTCTACTATTTATAGCCTCGCTTGGCTGTGCAAGAGAAGTTTCAAATTCTCTTTGCTTCCTTCTCTCACCCATACCTGATCACCTTGATCTATTAAGTTAATCAGTTCATATAATCATAAAGCTGGTAGAGACTCAAGGTCATTTTGGCTAACCCATTAGTGTCTTTATGACACTCAAGACAAGTTTTTTTGTTTTTGTTTTGTTTTGTTTTGGCTGAATCTCAAATAACTCCAGTGATGGGGAGCTCACTACTCATCCATTTGAAGAAGGTAGTTGATTTTTGTCCTTCACCTTTACATTCTTAGTGCCTAAAAAACACAGCACCTCTTATAAATTTTACACCTTAAATCTTCAATAAAGCTTTGTAAAGGACTTTATGAGCGCTGGGATGGTTGGGTTCTCATATGACTTCTGAGAGGAGAGGTGGAATAGTTCATACTGAATGTGTTTCTGAATTAGTAAGACCTGAGTTCAAGTCCACCTGTGAATCTGGGCTAATCACTTAATATCTTTGAACCTCATATTCTCAGCTGTTAAATGGGACAGAATGGCACCAGAACTAGACATACAGTCTCTGAATAATGAACACCTGAGTTCAAATCTAGTTTCTGACATGTGAATTAATGAAGGAATAAATAAAGCATTCGTAAACATTTATGATATTAAAAACAACAACCTTGTTAAGCCCCTATAAAGGGAACAAAATATAGTTCTGGCCCTCAAGGAGCTCTCATTATTATGGGAGAGGCAACTTTCCCCAGCAAGTCAGAAATCCTGAGGGGCAGCAGCAAATCACATGATTATACTGTTTCCTTAATGCCATTCCCACTGATAAAATGATAGTTTTTGATGTGGAACCATCCTGGGTAAGTCACTGAGATTCTCAGTACTCTAGATATTTATCTGAGTTTACGAGCCGTAACAATCAATACTCTGCACAAGTGGAGGAAGTTTCTTTAACAGGAACTCCCTATAGAGATGAAATCCTGTTCAGCTCTGGTATTCTTCCCCTCCTTTCCTATTCCTATTCCTTGGGAAACCAACTACAGAAAGAGGAAAAATCAGGTTTGACCTCAATGTGTCCAGCATTTTGCTGAGTGCTTCAGATACAAAAGAAACCAGCAAAACCAAAACCATTTCTTGGTTTCAGGGAGTTTATATTCCAAGAGGGAAAATGGTATCCATCCCCCAACTCTATCTACCCCAAAAAGTATAAAGGTAATCTTTATGGAAAATAACCTTAGATGGGAAGGAATATTTATGGAAGGTAACCTTAGATGCTAAGGTATTAATAATAGGAAAGGCTGGGAAAGAGTTCTTGAAGGAAGGTTTTAAGTTTGAAGGAAAGCAAGCAAAAATCCTGAAAAGCCAAGGTGAAGAAAAAGAGCATTTTAGACTTGAGGGTCAGCCAGTTCAAAGGTAAACTTTATAGAAATTGATCTGTTTTTATTATATTTTCCACAGGATAGGCATTGCCTCTTCAAGCCACATGGAAAGAGCGTTTTAGCCAAAAGAAAAATGCCTGGCTCTTATTTATCCCCCACCAGTGATTACTGATTCATGATTTCATGATCTCTTGGACTTTTCAGTTCTTGCTCATGGAAACCAATTGAATTTGCAAATCAATTGAGGTTGAATTTGTGAATACTTGTGACTGTCCAGGTGAGGATCTTGGGGCCATTTGTTTTAGGGATGAAAAGAAGCTCACTTCTTTTGGAAGCTCACTTGGTCTGAGTCCCTTGTTCGATAAATGAGGAAACAGACCAGAGAGGCTAGTGGCTTGTCCCAAATCATCAGGTACTACATAACAGATCCACTGCTCTCTCTTCAGGTGAACTGAACCATCCTTGTATTCCAAGCTTACATGTGTAGCACATTGACTTCAGAATCTCCTTGATGTAAAGGCTACAGAGACTCCCCCCCCCTCCATAGTTGAAAAGGAATTCCTCTGGAGCATCCCTCATTAAAAAAAAGGTGATGCAGCCCCTGTACAAATACTCCTACTCTGCTTCTAGAAAGGTTTAATGGTTAGGGAGATTTTCCTTCCATCAAGCCAAGGTCTGCCTTAGAATATCCTAGTTTTATCCTCCAGGGCCAAGAAGAACAAGTGGAAACCTTCTTCTCTATGGCAGTCTGAAATACTTGACAATAGTTAATATATCCCCACTAGATATTCTCTTCTCCAACCTAAACAAACTCCAATTCTTTCAATTGAACCTTTTCTAGAATAGTCTCCAGGTTTCTAGAAGGGTTACCTCCTCTGAACAAGTTAGACGTTGCCCACCTTTCTAAATGGCTTTGAGGATTTTATGTCTACTCATTTAAAGCTTCTCCTCTCCCCTAGGGCCCATTGAAATCATTCCTCAAATTAATCCCAACCCAAAGATGGGAAAACATTTCCCTTACCTATGAAATAAGACAGACTTGACCAAAGTGACGACATCCCGACTGGCGTTGTACCCAGCGCAGACAATGGCGACGTGGATTGTCTGGGGAGAAGAAGAGAACAAGATGATTACGACAGAATGAAGGACTTTTCCCAGCGCCTCATCACTCAAGAGAAAGATAAATTGCTCCCACTCATTCCGGGGGTCATTAGAAAACATGGGGCACAGTTTGCAGCTGTTTATGCCGGCTCGAGACAGTTTTATTAAAACCATTTTAATTGGGTTATGGCACCATCATCATTTGGAAGCCATTACAATCCTTCTAAATTACATTTTATGTATAGCAGGGACGATGCTGATTAGCTACAACAGGCTAGCAGAAAGTCACTTGCCCACATGCCTGGAGCCAAAAGCAATTGACAAGAGGACAGTGGTAATGAATATCCACTGGGACAGAAGATTCACTGTTAACCAGATCCATTAGACAGCCGAATGGGCGTCTGGCAGGGGATCATCTTCCTGGTGAATGCAAATAAAATAGATTTTAATCTGTCTGGGATGAAAGAAGACTGGATCAGGGAACAAAGAAAAAAAATGGAAATGGACCCTGTGACCCAGCCAAGTCTTCTCCAGATTATATTTTTATAGTTAGAAGAGACCACATCGTTTTTCCAGTTTAATCTTTCAAAAATATGATGGAGAGAAAGAGGGTTTGTCTTGTGAGAAAGGCTTGTCAGAGAGCTTGGGTTTTAGTTAATCCTGCCATTAATTATCTCCTGGGAGACTCTGGGCAAATTGAGTTACTTTACCTTTCTAGAATTCAGTTTCTTTCTTCAAGTTCCCCATCCTGATGGCTAGTACCCTCCCTTCCAAGTACTTTGTCTTTTCTGCCTCTGAAGAAACCAAGCGAATTCTGAGAATTATGCAGAACTTTGAATTTTCCCAAATTTCTAGAATCCCATTTTTAAAACACTATTCTCCCACTATTACTATGTGTCTACAAATAATGTTGATCATCTAAGAATCTAAACCTCAGGTGGCCAAAAAGGGCCATCGTCATTGTCAAGGGTTGAGGGACATTAAAAGTACTGATGGGCACCAAGACCCAAAAGATGGTGACCAACGTGGCAAAGGAGAGTCAGAAAATTGGTGTTAGTAGGGTGTGGCACATTACAGGCGATGATTTGGGCACATGGAAGCTATGGAAAAGATCTCATTCAAAAGTATGTGTGTGCAGAACAAGAGCTATGGCCAGTCATGATGCTTGGCCCAAGACTTGCTCTAATAACTAAAAGCTAACTGGGGTACTCTTCAGGCTTCTTCCTCAATGGTAACATTTAGACAAAACCAGACTAATCTTCTGTTGGAATGGGAAGAAATACTTCTGCAGGCATGCACTGGATTAGATGGACCCTAACTATCAGCTCTGATCTCTCCTTAAACAATGAAAAAGAAGTAGAGCACACGTTGGACAGATTTTCAACGGGAGACTCATAGAAAAGCATGAAGAACAACCAAGAGGGGAAGGTAAGGAGGAACTTGGATTTATACTAAAACGAAGCCTTTTCTCATCTCCACAACTCTCAGCGCCCTATTCCTTTAATTACCTTGCATTTATTGATGAGCTCTTATTTATTCTTTTTATCCTAATTCTGTATACTTTATATGTGAACTATTTGCCTCCTCTGTTAGAACGGAAGCTCCATGAGGGCAGGAGTTGTTTCATTTCCATTTTAATATTTACACTGTGTGTGATCAATTTAATGATTGGACTAATGATGGGAGCACCAAGCAGGACATCATGGATCTGGTGAGTTTCCAAAATGGAAGACTGAGATTCCTAAACCTTGCATAATACCTGCAATTTTTCTTTGGGGGAAATATTTGAATCCAAGTGGAGTATTGACCACTTAGATAACAACCTAGATGACTAAGTACTCAACAACAGGGGACTCCGCCAAAATTCTGATGCAGAGCAATAAAAAGGTATGTGCCAAGGACAACTCATACACATAACAACAATTCAAATATGAAGCTTCAGAGATTGCCAACGTTGCCTTGGTTCCAGGCTTAAGGAACACTTTAAATGAGCACATTAACTACTGGAATGAGTGTGGATTTTTTAAACACTTTACATAATTCCCCCAATCTCTTTAGTTTCATCCATACACCTGCTTCTATGAATACATTCATCAAAGGATGCCATATTGACAAGGCACTGCTACCCCAGCAAATGATACCGTTTTAGTCAATTAAGTTAGTCACAGAGGCAGTGCCATCTTGTGGGTTCCTGAAAAAAGTCAGGGTGATGGAGAATTCCTTGGTTAAGTGTTGATGTGACTATTTACTTCCTGTGTGGATGCGGGGAGTACATGTAACTCTCTAAGGCTCAGTTTCCCCATCTCTTGAGGAAGCTGGATTAGCTGAGTGTTACTGTGTGTTTTATCCTATAACGGAGACTAGGAAAGGAAGTTCAAAGTCTAGCACACAATAGCAATAAATTACATAGTTATGGAATCACATAACTCTAATAATCTCTCTAAAAGTCCTCAGACATCGACCGTTCCATGACTATTACTTTTCAGATGGAGATCACCATAGTTAAATTAATTTAATCAATTATTATTATGTTATTTATATATATATTAGTTATTAATAAAATCATTTAAAATTATTATCAAGGGCACAGAAATTGCATCACCACTGGAGTTTAAGGTTGCCATCAATTGATAAGGATTATTTTCAATGTGACAGAACACGAAAGTCTTGAAAATTGATGTACTGACCTGAGTCTAAATCTTGTCTCAGATACTATAATCTGTGGGGATTGAACACATCAATTCCTGGACTTCATTTGTAGAATAAGGGAGTTAGGCTTAATGACTTTTGTGGTCTCTCCTAGCTGTGATACCATAAAGACCCAGCCTCCTGGGTTGCATCTCCTCATCAGTGGAATGAAAGGATTAAACTGGATGGCTCTAGGTCCAGGGTGCTATGATCTTAATTTTATTTTACAATTATTTAATGGACTTCTCAGGTGATAGTGTAATATATTTGTTGTAATTTAAGACAAGCAGATGACATGCTAATGGGTTAGCCTATACTCTGCACACAGTAGGGATATAACTAATATATTTCTGTTGTAATTTAAGAGAAGCAGATGATATCCTAATGGCTCAGCCAATACTCTGCACACAGTAGGGATAAATCCGATGCGTTTCTGTTGTAACTAAGAGAAAAGCTGCCATCCCAATGGCTACTTTGGAGGATGTCAGGGTTTCTGAAGCCTCCTGTGATAATTCTTCCTCTAACACCTCTAAAGACCCATCACATCAAACAAGGGCCAGGGGAAGTGATCCTCTTCGAGGAACTCTTGTTCTGCTGACATTACAATTGCTTATCTCCCTAGGCTTCTGTAAGATGAAAAAGGCTGCTTAATGAAAGAAGGATAATTCTCTCAAGGCCGATTCTCTAGGGCACAGAAAAATCTTATGGACTCTCTAGAAAATATATTGCAGAATTCTTTATTTTTCTTATTTCTTTATAACTTAGGCATTCTTTCTTTCTTATTATATTTCTGATTGATTACCAGTTTTATAAGGTTATAGATTTAATCTGGAAGTCAACTCTTCCATTCCCATTATACAGATAAAGAAACTGAGCAGAGAAGAGAATAAATGACTTGGCCAGGACCACACGGTTGGCCACATTTCTGAGGAAGGAACTGATTCTCTGATCTGATGCTAATCCTACTATATCATGCTTCAACTTTCCCAAAGCAGCCACTATCCAAGACTCACAGAGCATTTTTTTTTTCTGATTTCTGGAAATAGAAGTGGTTTATGATATGAAATTATATGAAGAATGGGATAGAAATATCGATACCCTTTGACCTGGCGATTCCACTGCTAGACATATACTTTAAGGAATGAACAACAACAAAAAAGATTCCTATCTATCGAAATATTTATAGCATCACTTTTTATGGCAGCAAAAACCTGGGAAGAAAGTTGATGTCTACTGATGGCAAGAGAAATCAGCTAAAAAAATTGTGGTATATGAAGGGGATGGAATTTCTATGTGTTGTGTAAGAAATGATGAATATGATAAGCTAGAGAAACATAAAATCACATAAACTGATGAAAAGTAAAGGAGCAAAAGAAGACAACAGCATTTAAAATTATCTCAATGATGTAAATAAAACAATCAAAACTTAATAGTATGAAATTATAACAATCAAGCCTGGCCCCAAAGAAGAGAAATGATAAGGGACCTTCATCTTTATACCTTCATCTTTGCAGAGGTAAAAAGACTATGGAAGGTCGAATACTGCATATAATGTCAGAGTTTCTGATGTGTTGCTTAATTTTGATGAATTTGTCTACTTAAAAAAAACAATGATTTAAAGGATGACTTCTTTGGAGGGAGGGGTATATGGGAATATGTAAAAGAAAATCAATAAAAAATTATTTTTTAAGTGGCAATTTGTCCCTTCAAAGGATGGGAAACGCTATCCAAAGCATTATGTTTGGAGAATTAAATTCCCAGCCACTTCTTCTTTCCACTGGGGTCAAAACTGGATTGAGATTCGGATACTTGGGGTCCTAACCTGGCTTAATTACAGTAGGTTATGTGACCTTGAACATTCCACTTAACTCCGCAGGAAGCTGCAGTTTTCTCAAATGTTGAGTGAAAGGGTTATTCACAAGATTTTATGGACATCTTAACAGATTTAAACCCTGGACGTGGGCGAGTGAAGTGATCAGGAATAAATAGTAAAAGCTTCATAAAGCACTTTAAGGCAGAACACATTTCTCCCTCATCATCCTAAAAGGCACATGGTGAGAATGTTTTGTTCCTTAATTATATAGGATAAAGAATTCAACTTTAGAAAGGTGAAGTGTCTTGCCCATCTAGTATGGGAAATACAATTTAGGATTATAGGATAATATATTAAGAACTGGAAACCAAATTCTTCATTTTACAGGTGAGGAAATTGAGGTCCAATGACCTTCAGGCACATATTCAAAGTCATTTCAAGGTGATAGTTGAGATTTTATTCCAAATCCAGCATATTTCCTATTGAATCTCACTGCTTCTTAAACTCCATCACTGTTCTGATTCTAAGTCATCCAGCACTTTCTGCCACTGTATACATTTTCTCAGTGAAAGTAAATGTACAAAGACAATATGATTTTGTCATCATGGAGAACTCAATGTGCGGCAACTCCTTTTACCACTGGAGATCATTAGGGAACTCTTTTTACCACTGGAGATCTTTAGGGAACTCCTTTTACCACTGGAGATCTTTAGGGAACTCCTTTTACCACTGGAGATCTTTAGGGAACTCCTTTTACCACTGGAGATCTTTAGGGAACTCCTTTTACCACTGGAGATCTTTAGGGAACTCCTTTTACCACTGGAGATCCTTAGGGAACTCCTTTTACCACTGGAGATCCTTAGGGAACTCCTTTTACCACTGGAGATCCTTAGGGAACTCTTTTTACCACTGGAGATCCTTAGGGAACTCTTTTTACCACTGGAGATCCTTAGGGAACTCCTTTTACCACTGGAGATCCTTAGGGAACTCCTTTTACCACTGGAGATCCTTAGGGAACTTCTTTTACCACTGGAGATCCTTAGGGAACTCCTTTTACCACTGGAGATCCTTAGGGAAATCCTTTTACCACTGGAGATCTTTAGGGAACTCCTTTTACCACTGGAGATCTTTAGGGAACTCCTTTTACCACTGGAGATCCTTAGGGAACTCCTTTTACCACTGGAGATCCTTAGGGAACTCCTTTTACCACTGGAGATCCTTAGGGAACTCCTTTTACCACTGGAGATCCTTAGGGAACTCCTTTTACCACTGGAGAGCTTTAGGGAACTCCTTTTACCACTGGAGATCTTTAGGGAACTCCTTTTACCACTGGAGATCCTTAGGGAACTCCTTTTACCACTGGAGATCCTTAGGGAACTCCTTTTACCACTGGAGAGCTTTAGGGAACTCCTTTTACCACTGGAGATCCTTAGGGAACTCCTTTTACCACTGGAGATCCTTAGGGAACTCCTTTTACCACTGGAGAGCTTTAGGGAACTCCTTTTACCACTGGAGAGCTTTAGGGAACTCCTTTTACCACTGGAGATCTTTAGGGAACTTCTTTTACCACTGGAGATCTTTAGGGAACTCCTTTGACCACTGGAGATCTATCGGGTTATTCATTGAAAACACCAAGAAAGCTTTACTTTGGAGAAGAGGAGATTCAAGAAGGGTATAACTGATGCCTTCAAGTATTTTAAAGGCTGTTAGATAAAAGAAAAAGACTTGGTCCATCTGGTCAAAGGTGGAAGAACCCAAAAGAGTGGGTGGAAATGCAAAGAAGCCAATTTAAGCTTGATGTTAAGGAGAACTTCCTACCAATTAGAATTGTCTCAAACTAAGAAGGGATGCTTCCAGAGATGGTAGACTTCCTTCGAAATCTTCCAGTGCTTATAAAATTGTTTAATCAGAGATTGCTTTTAGGCATGAGTGGGCAAGATGGTTGCTGAGGTTGCTTCCAACTCTCAAATTCTAGGAGTTACTTTAGAGGACCAGTGAAATTAAATGACTTGCTCAGAATCACCCAATTAGCTAAGGATCAGAGGCAAGCTATGGACCCAGAAATTCCTCACTACAAGCCCACCAGTCTCTTCTTTATGCTTCAGTGTCCCAAACAGCTTCCTAATAGCAGTTGCAAATAATCTAAATATAAAAGGAAAATGGCAGCTGATGACAGTAGGGGGTGTGGTGGGGGTAATATAAGCAAGAGGGAAAGCCTGCTTTCTATTACTGAATAACCATGTGAATTCCTTGAAGAAAGAGGGGGGGAAAATCAAAAAGCTATTCTGTTATCAAAATAGTGTGTGGTTAGTTAGAGGCATGGGGGACACAGTCAGAGACTGCTTGTTTTTTATTAGCATTGCCTGCAGCACGAGGCCAAATCCTACTGAGCAAACAAATTTATTGGTAAAAGATATTATAATCTGGAGGCGATTTAAATCAACCGAACAGCTTTTAAAAGAAGCAAGAGCTTAGGCTAACTAGAGAACTCATTACCCCTTAGACAGGGCTTTGGATGTGACCCATTTTGGATCATCCAACCCAGACCCATCAAGTGAGGGCAACATGCTTATTAAATGTTTGTTGACTGATTGAATATTGATCTTGCAATAGAGTGGTTGAGGAGTGCTGAGAGCTTCCACTAGAATGAGCTTTATGAATGGAGAGAAGGGATGCATTAAAGGTATCAGGTGGACAATGGGCCTCTCAGAAAGAAAGGCTTAGATAGTTAAAGATATCTATAATTATCAGGGCCAGGAAAATGGAAACAAGGAGGAAAGCTGTAGCAGGGATTCATGGGTTCTTTGCCATCTCCAAGCTTCCTATTATAGTGGTAATCATATCATTCTCTCTAATGGAAAAGAATCATGAGAGCAGATCTAAATAGAGACAGGCAATGGGCACGGATGGTGATAGGTAGGGATAAGCAAGGGGTATGAATGGAGAAAGTAGAGATAGGCAATGGGTATCAATGGAGATAGAAAGAGAAAGGAAATGGTCATGAATAGGAAGCTATTGAGAGATGGGTCTGATTCCCAGATTTTATAAAAGATGTGACTTGGGCCAGGTTCCTGATGAGCCCAACTTTGGAGGAAGAACTAGTATTTAGTTTACTTAGACGTTTGGGAATGGAAAAGGTTGTGACAAAAAGCATATTGTAAAACTGAGAGCACAACAGAAACGTGTCTGTCATGATATCCACCAAAATTGTTAACGAGGGGGACACCATTTCTGAAACAGTCAAGAAAATAGTATTGGTAACTTTCTCAAATAACTGGAGTCACTCTGGAGAGGGATGGAGACAGGGAAAAAAAGAGGGAGAGAGTAGAGAGAGTTCAATGTTAATGGAAACTCTCCTGAAACTCAGTTTCCTTATCTGTAAAATGAGGAACTTTGACTAAATAACAGCTGATGTCTTTTTCTGAAACTCTAGAAATTCTTTTTGCAAATAGAAGACCAACTTCCTCCACTTTCCTAGCAGGGTATGTTGAGGCACTCTAAAATCAGAGGAGATGAACTCAAAATCTTGAGACTTCTTGTGAGACTTTGGGCAACCCACAAAACTTCCCTGAGCCTCAGTTTCCTTATCTGTAATATAAAGGGGTGGAAAGAGAGACACTTCTATGTTCCTTCCAGTTCTGTAGTCATTAGGCTAAGCTCCATGTCTTTAGGATCCTATTACTATTATTTAATGTTTTGATGACAGAATCATTCACTGAAACACCCACTTTTACAAGCTGACATTTACACAGCGTCTTAGCATTTACAGAGTGCTTGATAGATACGTTATATCATTTCAGGCCTGTTATAACCCTATGAAATGGGTAAGATATGTACTATTCTCAACATCTTACAGATAAAGAAACTGAGGCACACAGAAGTGACTTGGGATGTTCTGTTTGTCCTGTGGCACAATGTCTCTACCCACTGTGCTCTCCAAGCTCTTACATCTGCTTTATGGAGTTTCCCCTTCCCATTTTACCAACTGGTTTCTACTCCTTTCGTGAAACAAACTTTTTATTTTCTTTTATAATGACATCCCCTGATGTCCACATCTCAAGTAGTATTTGGGTGAGTGGGAGACATTATGACTCAGAAATTCTTGGGGTCGGGAGGAACAATTCCCACTGGGGAGAATTCCATTCATTTGGCAGCTTGTCCCTGACATCCACTCTCTCACGTGACAGAAAAAGGGCTGAGGCTTTTTGCTCTTGGTTGGAGAAGGCAGAGAAAGGACAAAGGTTTAGCCTAACTGCTGGAAGCCCTGCCTGAGCACACCAGACTGCTCCTGCCTTAGGCCCTCCAGGCTTTCCCCAATCTGGCTCCAACCTAGCTTTCCAATTTCATCAACAACTGCTTTTCCACCTGAAATCTCTGCTCTTGCCAGGCTGGCTGCTATATTTGTCCCACGACACAGCATCCCACCTCCAAAACTTTTGTTCGTATTGTTTCCCCAACAATCCTTTTCCTTTCCTCAACTAACCAGATCCTATTAGTAAGAAGAGTACTGGCCCTGAAGTCTAATGAGTTCTAACTGACTGTGTTCAAATTCCGATGCTCAGCTTTACCAACTTTGGGCAAACTACACCATCTCTCTGAGCCTCAGTTTCCTTTTCTGTAAAGTGGAGCCAATGTAATTTTTTTTTTCAGTGAATAACAGTTTTTCTGAGAAGGGCACCTTCTAAGGCTGAAGGTGCTATAGGAATGTAATTTAATATTATTACTATCCAGCTTTCAAGGCACAGCTCAAATTTTATCTTCTCTAATAACTCTGATAAATCCAATCTAATTCAATTTATCTGTCATTTAATCACATACAACCTTATAGCCTCCCTCCGTCTCTCTCTGTGTGTCTCTGCTGCTTCTACCACCACTTTCTTTCCCTCCTTCTCTCTCTGTCTCTATTTCTCTGCCTCTATCTTTCTCTTTGTGCATCTCTCTGTCTTTTTCTGTCTCTCTCTCTCTCTCCCTCTCCTTTTGTCTTTGAACTGTTAAAAAAAAAACAAAACAAAACACAACACCACCACCAATTGTACCTTTTTAAACTTCTACTCAATATAAGACATTATCTTATCTCTTCAAAAAACAAAGACTCTTAATATTCAGGACTTTTTTTCTTCTATTCAAATTCAAATCCTTTCTATTCAAAATTCAGCTGCAACATGGACTGCTTAGCATGTGCAAGTTTCTGAGCTCTGCACAGTAGAAAAGAAAGATGAAAATTAAAAAAAAAATTACAAAGCATGTCCTGCCCTCAAAGCACTTACATTCCCTCTGGCTCTACATAACATATAGTTGCAAAAAGAGCTGCAAAAAATAAATGGCCTTCTCTAATCCCCCTTAATTCTAATGCTTTTTCTGTTAATTATTTTCTATTTATCCTGCACATAGTTCATTGTGTATATTAGTTTATATGTGGTAGCTCCCATTAGACCGTGCACTCTTTGAGAAGCGGGCCAGTCTTTTGCCTCCTTTTGGATCCCCAGAACTATTGGAAGAGTCTAATACATGACAGGCACTTACTAAATATTTGTTGATTGATTAAATAATCTTGCAGTAGAATAGTTGAAGGTTACAGAAAGCTTAAACCTGACTGACCCTTTCTAGATGGAGAGAAGGGAAACTTGGAAGAGATAGTAGTGACATAAAATCCACAAGATTTGGGAATTGATAGATTATAGGGGTAACTGAGAGGAAAAATAAAAGATAACATTTAGACTGCAAATCTGAGAGATGGACAGATGATAGTGCTCTCAATAGAAATGAGGAAATTTGGAAGAAGATAAAGAATTCTATTTTGGATAAGTTGTGTTAGGGAATCTGGGCATTCAGCAGGCAATTGGAGATATTAAAGTTGGATGGTTGAATACACAGATTTTAGGCAAAATTATATGTGTGTGTTTATATACATACACACATAAATACATCTATATATGTATGGGTTTATGGGGAGAGAGAAGGAAGGGAAATAGAGGGAGGAAAGATAAAGCCTCAGTTTTCTCATCTGTAAAATGAGTGGGTTGGAGTTGATAATTTCTAATTTTCCTTCCAAATCCAAATCCATGATTCTATAATCTCAACAGTGGGGAAATCGGTGAGGAAAAGAACATGGGAGCGAAGGTCCTTGAGATAATGAGACTAGATACTCTATTATAATATCGGAACTTAATTTGCCAAAAATTCATTTAAAAATGGGACCTATGTTTTCATCTATGATTTCAACAATATAGAGAATTCCTTGCTGAATCTTCTTGATAACTGAAGTTTCTTAAGAGAAGTGTCTAGAATGAAAATTGTTAGCACTAATATCTGTCTGCCCAGGTTGCATGTACCTTCGGATTCTAATGTTTATTGTGCAACAAGAAAATGATATTCGCACACATGTATTGTACCTAGACTATATTGTAACACATGTAAAATGTATGGTATTGCCTGTCGTCGGGGGGAGGGAATAGAGGGAGGGGGGGTAATTTGGAAAAATGAATACAAGGGATAATATTATAAAATATATATATATATATATATATATAATTTAAAAAAATTTAAAAATAAAAAAAAATAAAAAAAAAAAAGAGAAGTGTCTAAAAGCACCACAAGACCAAATGACTTGCCAGGGGACCCACAGCCAAGATGTGCTCAAGGGAAGACGAGCTTAGTCCAGCTCTCTATCCACCATGACACAGTGTCTTCACTCATTAGATGGGGTGGGGAAACATTGGATTGGATAAGCTTTCAAGTCTCCATCAGCTCTCAAAGTCTCATCTCTAGAGAGTTTAGAAGCCTTGCCCAGGGAAAAGCAGCCCTCTGATAGTAGTGTTCCAAGGGAACTGGCATGTGGACCAGGAGACCTCCACTCTAGCCTTTGCTCTGACTGAACTGCCATGTGATTTTGGATAATACACTTCTCTGGGCTTTCATCTCCTTGTAAGCACAATGCTCCAAAAAGAAATGAAATAAAATAACCAGATAGATACATAGATAGCCAGACAGACAAATAAGCAAATAAGTGAATAAAATAATACACAAGTGAGAAATATGAAATAAATGAATAGAAAGATAGATAAATAGATATATACATGGATAGGTGGATGGATGGATGGATAGTTGGATAGACAGATAGACAAATAAGCAAATAAAACAATACACAAGTGAGAAATACAATATGAATGAACAGAAAGATGAAAGAAAGAGACAGACAGACAGGATAGATAGATGATGGATGGTTGGATAAACAGATAGACAAATAGACATGAACTGAGATACTCTTAGGTTTCTTTCATATTTAATATTTGATTTCTCTGGATTCTCTTTACCTCACACTTCTCCACCGCTGGTTGCTGCCCACATTCTGAGCTATTGCCAGCCACGATGCCAGCCCTGAGGTTCTCACTGTCTCCTGTCCCCTCCTCCATCGAGTAGGTTTTGGAGTGATTGCCCCTGCGGTGGGAGGGGTTCCGACTTTGTGCCAGGCTAAGCTGCTTGCGGAGGACCCGGTTCTCCTCTTCCACCTCTCGCATGCGCACCTCCAGGCTCTCTCGCTCTCGCTGACTTGAGGCAGTGTACCGTGGACTGTGGGGCTGGGATTCAAGTGGAGACAGTGATACTGGCTTCCCATCTGCAGTTGGAAGAGACAAAGGAAATGTTAACACACACATGCACACACAGGCACACATGCACACTTTCTTTCCTTCCCTAACATCGATTAGGACCCAGCAAGGCTCATTTTATGTTCAAGTTTTAACTGAAAGCAGATGGAAACTTAGTCAGAAATGAACAGAACCAGATTGAACTGGGAGCAGAGTTAAGGACAGAAGGATTTACTAGGGTGATAAAAATTAATATGCTGTTCAGAAGAGGCAATCATGAAGCCATCTTCTCTAATCAAATCTATTGTTTTCCCTCCTCCATATATTTGGAATGTTTCAAGACAAAATGCTCCATCAAGTCAATGACCCAATTCAACATTCACACACACTTGCTCTCACTCTCTTGCACTCGCTCTCTCTCTCTCTCCTTCCTTCTCTCTCTCTCTCTCTCTCTCTCTCTCTCTCTCTCTCTCTCTCTCTCTCTCTCTCTCTCTCTCTCTCCTCCTCCTCCTCCTCCTCCTCCTCCTCCTTCTCTCTCTCTTTCTCTTGTTCTCACTCTCTTGCTCTCTCTCTGTCATCTCTGTCTCCAGCTCTCTGTTTGTCTCTCTTCATTTCTTAAAAGAGTGAATGTAATAAAGGATGAAAATATAAAGATCCTTCTCCCCTTTCAAGGAATTGAAATGCAAGCTGGTGTTGTAGAAAGCGTATTTGCCCTAGAGAAAAGACGTAACTATCTATGTGACCTCAAACAGGCCCTTCCATGTACTGGGCTTCAGTTTCTATATCTGAAAATAGGGAGTTGTGCCAGATGACCTTTGAGTCCTTTTCAGATCTAAATCTGCATTCCTTGCACAAGCCATTGAAACTTCTGGGTCCTTAGTTTTCCCATCTGAAAAATGAGGGTAAGGAATGGAGGTGGAATTGGACTAAGTTGATTTGAAGAGCATTTCCAGTTTATGATCCTGCCTTTGTGATCTTGGGAAGATCATTTCAATTCCTTGGATCTCACTTTTTTCTTTGTCAAGTTGAGGAGAGGAAAGGCTTAGTTCTAGACCCATGATCAGATAGGATTCCCAGAATGAAATCAATAAGCATTCATTAGATTCTATCCACTATACTTACAATGGAAACATACATAAAATTAAGACAAATCCTACAGTTAGGAAACTTAAATTCTATTGATGAGAATAACAAGTGATGATCTTTCTTGGAATGTCTACTTGTTCTCTTTTTCTGATTTCAATCATTAAACAAATATTAGCACCCACAATAAGCATGTTACTGGACTGGATATTGTAAGAAACACAAAATATCCCAGCATGTGTCACATGTTAACTTCTACAATGATTAGAGAGTTGCTAAATGTTAATAATTATTGTTATTATTATCACCTCACAATCATATAATTCTTTAGATGACATCTCATCTACTTTGAGAGATTGTATGTTCCTTGAGAGACGCAAATGGAGCTTTTCTATCTTTCTGTTGATAATAGCATCCTACATATAGTCTACAACTAAAGTGGCTGCTAAGAAAATGTTTTCTATAGAAATGTCAAAAAGATTTCTACATCAACTGTCTTTTTCAGTGATTCCCATTATCCAAAAAGGTAAACTCCTTGAGGGTTGACTGTTTTCATTTGTCTCTGTATCTGAACATTTGGCTCAGTGCTTACATGTCATTGTTACATAACATATCACTTCTTTCAGCCTTCATGACTCTATTTGAAATTGTCTTGATAGAGATACTTGGAGTGGTTTGCCATTTTCTTCTCCAGCTCATTTGACAGATGAGGAAACTGAGGCAAACAGGGCCAAGTGAATTGTCCAGAATCACCCAGCTAATAAATATCTGAGGCTGGATTTGAATTCAGGTTTTTCTGACTCCAGGTCCAACACTCTATCCAATATACCATTCATTTGGAAGCATATAGTAGGTTAATAAATACTTGTTGAATTTAACTTAGTTATTATAGTCAAATGACTTATAAAAGCAGGAGACATTTGCTCTTCAGAGGCATCATGGGGTCCTAAGCAGAATATACATGGAAGTGAGATTCCTTTAGGTGTTGTGATCTTCCCTACACTTCTGTTAGCAAATGACATTGGACTGGTTGAATCAAGCCCTCCTTGATGAAATTCATAATTACTCAAAAGCCATCTGTTAAACCATCCATATAGTTTAAAACAAACAGATGACAAATGCCTACTGCCCAGATGATTACATATAGTTGGCCAAGCAGCCCACTGAGTCTTGCCTCCATACATATGTCTTAGGCAA
This sequence comes from Sminthopsis crassicaudata, assembly GCF_048593235.1. Classification (NCBI taxonomy): domain Eukaryota; kingdom Metazoa; phylum Chordata; class Mammalia; order Dasyuromorphia; family Dasyuridae; genus Sminthopsis; species Sminthopsis crassicaudata. The sequence goes on from NC_133621.1 coordinate 295,185,332, forward strand.
GAAATGCAGATAAACTAGCAATTCAGCCCAGAACTGAGCAGCAAGAAATTGGGTTAAATTGCATTTGGAAAATCATGGAGCATTTTCAAATATCTCAGGCCACTTCCTAACACTCATTAAAAAAGACATTCTTCATCCACTTGTTCTTATTGTGTGGATAGTTAGACCAATGTTTTTGTGAAGGGTTATTGATCTTATCTAAAGGCAATGTAATGTTTTATATTTTTATGAAAATATGGAAATATTTTAAATTTTAAATATTTCTGTATATATATATATGTATCTGTATATGAATGAATGAAAAATTCTATGTTAAAGATTTACTGTTTCAGATGCTCTACTAAACATTGGAGATACAAATATAATCAAGCAAGACAGTTATGCAAGGGCAACTCTGTGATCTAGTGGATAAAGCACTGGCCCTGGAGTCAGGAGGACCTCAATTCAAATCTAGCTTCAGATATATATCTAGCTGTGTGATATTTGGCACTGATTGTCTCATAAAATAAAAGACAGTCCTGTCTACAGGGTTTATATTCTAATGAGGTAACTCACAGGAAAAGGAAAGGAAAAGAAATATGGCAGAGAATTAATATGGTAGCATATTTCTAGACAAACCCAAGTGGAAAATTCGCCTATCAAAACTTGAGATAGCAAATGAAGTAATCTGTTACAATAGGAGACCAGAGTAAAAGTCAAATGCTTTGCGGATATATGTTTATGTTATATTTTCTCTTGAATGGGCAACCAGGAGGTGTTGGACCAGAATAAAGAAGATTCATCTTTGTCAGTTCAAAGCTAGTCTCAGACACTTCCTAGCTGTATGATCCTGGGTAAATCATCTAATTGCTTCATTCTTTCCTTCATTCTTCCATTGTTTCAGTCTCCTCATCTGGAAAATGAACTAGAGAAGGAAATAGCAAACCACTCCGGGATCTTTGTCAAGAAAACTGCAAAAGGCGAAAGAAGACAATTGAATAAACTAAGTGGCTTAAATATCCACAAAGAGGGAAAAAACTGAAGAAGGGGAGAATGAACAACCTTAACGAGCCTTTAACAGTGGTCCTCAAACATTTTAAATAGGGGGCCAGTTCCCTGTCCCTCAGACTGTGGGAGGGCCGGACTATAGTAAAAACAAAAGCTCACACTCTGTCTCCGCCCCTCAGCCCATTTGCCATAACCCTGTGGCTGCATAAACGTCCTCAGCGGTGGCATCTGGCCTGTGGGCCGTAGTTTGAGAACCCCTGCCTAAGCCATGGCAGGAGGTTAAATGGATAATCTAATATAGAACTCATTCTTTTTTTATAATGTTCTGGCTAACTTTCTGTTGGTCCTCGGAATGCACATGCTTTCAGCTCAATAATCATCACGTGAATAGTCAGGAATAAAGTCCAAAGTCTTTGTTATCTCCTTCACCTGGAGTAGGGCTAGCTTTCTGGGGGACCTTCAGATGGGCCTTGGTCTTCTTAGTGGAGGAATGCAGAAGGCAGGAGAGCCACCAGGATGGTGGGAGATGGAATGTCTCTCTTCCGGTCCTTGTTGGCTCTTATATACCTTATCATAGGTGTCAATCTTGTAGAACTATACTAAGTATTAAGTAAAGTAAACTAGAGAATCATTATCTTAATCCTACAGAGTTAATATATTGTTGTAGGATTAAATCAATCATGATGAGCCTTAAGTATAGTTTTTCAGAGTTCCTGCCCTTTACAAAATTTTTTAAGGAAAGGATTTTATTTCACAAGATATTCTCCAGAAGACTAGAAAGATACCTTCTTAGAGAATAGAACTCATTTATTAGGATATATATTTTTCATAGAATGGAAACTCTGTGAAAGCAGGGCCCAATATTTTTTATTTTATATCTCAATCATCTAACATTGTGCTTGGAATGCAGTAGGAACTTAAAGATCTTTGTCAGATTGATTAATTGACAGAAACTGAAAAGGACTGCAAATGAGGTATATAAACAAGAGGAAAAGTATATGAATACCTTGAGGACTGGGCTTGTTTTTGTCTTTCTTCATTGCTGCTGCTTGTCTTTCATTTTCAAAGAGTAACAATAAGATCATAGGTGATGTCTTGACTTTTGAATACATTCCCAACACTTAACTTAGTGCCTAGTACTAAGTAATTAATAAACACTTGGTTGCTGACTTGACTTGATTAGCTGGTAAGTGCTTAATAAACAGTTGTTTGTAGACTTGACTAGCTGGTAAGTGCTTAATAAACATTTGTTTGTAGACTTGACTAGCTGGTAAGTGCTTAATAAACATTTGTTTGTAGACTTGATTTGACTAGCTGGTAAGTGCTTAATAAACATGTGGTTGTTGACTTGACTAGCTGTTTAAGTACTTAATAAACATGTGGTTGTTGACTTGACTAGCTGTTTAAGTACTTAATAAATATGTGGTTGTTAACTTGACTAGCTGGTAAGTACTTAACAAAAACTTGGTTGTTGACTTGACTAGCTGGTAAGGGCTTAATAAACATGTGGTTGTTGACTTGACTAGCTGGTAAGTGCTTAATAAACATGTGGTTGCTGACTTGACAAGCTGGTTAAGTACTTAATAAACATTTGTTTGTAGACTTGACTAGCTGTTTAAGTACTTAATAAACATGTGGTTGTTGACTTGACTAGCTGATTAAGTACTTGATAAATATGTGGTTGTTGACTTGACTAGCTAGTAAGTACTTAATAAACACTTTGTTGACTTGACTAGTTGGTAGGTACTTAAATCTGTGGTTGTTGACTTGACTAGCTAGTAAGTGCTTAATAAACATTTGGCTGTTGAATTGACTTGAATAGATTGTTTTTCCTATAGGAAACCAGAATGACCTTTTCACAATGCCAAACTTGCCATGGAAACCAAGACTCATCATGTAAATTGCATGATCCTCTTGATCCCATCCTATCCCTCATAATTCGGGGAGCAGAATAGTTTCCAAAGAATTCAATATGATTATTACTTCTATACCGACTGGTTAAATAGGGGAACGTGATGAAGAATCAAAGGAAGGGACATCACTGAAGAAAGTCTGTCTAACACACATTATTATCACTGGACTAAAAGCTTCACAAGGACTCACTCCCTCTGCTTTTTCCCCAGTGTCTAGCCCAAGGGCTTTCACACAATTGGAGTTAATGAGCGTCTCCTGAATGCCAAATCATTGAAAATAAGTCACACATGCCCAGAAGTGACATAAAACTGTGATTTCACTCAATTCTTACAAAAATGAACTGCCTTTATTTGTAGCTGACATTTCCTGAGCTGCTTCAAACATAAACACATCTTGCTAGAGTTGTTCATTCTCCTAGCCTCTTGGCTAAGAATGCTCCTCTTTCCTGGATTCACAGTTTTCTTGCTTCATGCATGGACCCTGCTGGGTTGTTAAACTGTCCAAGAAGAATCTCCTTGGGGCTCAGAAAGCTTCAGGATCAAAGATGGAGATGAATCCTACACTGCAGGTTTCACCTTCTGCTACTGGATTGCATGGACCGCTTCTCTGAGCTTCTGATCTACCTTTGGACCTTAACAAGTGAGATTCTATTTTTCTGTTAATCAATTTGGGGGTTACATGCTGAAGCTCCTAGCCCTGAACTATTAAAGCAGCAGATAGGATTGCTGAATCCCCTTTTTTAGGAACCACAAAGCAGAGAATACAGCAGGGAAATTATAGGACATGATAAATCTGTAGGCAATGTGTATATTGTCCCGTGATACGCAAATCAGAAGCTATTTCTCTGGTTGAGGCACTCAATGCACAACAAAATCATCCCATTTCTACAGAGTTAAAAATACTATAAGCCTATGTCAAGCAACAGGTTCAAATCTGGTCTCATATACTTACAAGCAAATCACTACTCTGTGTCTCAGTTTAGTCATCTGAAAAATGGAGATAACATAGGACTTACTGATGGTTAGACTGAACATTTCTATAGGTACCCATCAGAATCAAGAATATCCTCAAAAATTATGGTGAGTACTGGGTTTCTCAAACAACATCAGTAACTCCAAAAAAATAATTCAGAGGGTGTGAACTTTGTAAAAGAAGGAGGAAAAGAAGGAAATGGAGGAGAAGGAGGAACAGGAAAGGGAAAGAAGAATATGGAAAAAAGGAAGAAAGAAAAAAGGAGAAAAAATTAGAAGGAGAAAGAAAATGGGGATGATAACAGAAACACAACTAATGACCTTTATATGCCTCAGTTTCCTTGTTTGTAAAATGAGGGTAGTAACAACACCTACTTTACAGGATTGCTATGAGAATCACATGAGATAACAAATAGAAAGACTGAGCATAGTGCCTGGCACATAATAGGAATTTCATAAATGCTTGTTTCCTTTTCTTTGGGATTGTGAATATGTCTCATTAATAAAGGGTTGGATTGAATTTTTTCACAAAATAATTTTTGTTGATGTTTTGTTTTCTGAACAATTAAATTTCCCGCTGAATCCCTCTTCCTAAGTCGTCTCAGCTTTGGAAAAGACATAAGGTTAAGTGTTTTCTCACAGCTCTTCTTTAGAGTCAGATTTGGCCATGATTATTTTGTAACATTGCACGTAATAACTTTAAAATTCCATCCAGATCCGACATGTGAGATGTACAAATTTAAAGACATCTCCACTCCAAATGTTCCCATTGACTATTTGTACCCAACTTGTGATGGCTCCTTCCAAGCTTGTATTAATCTATCAGTCATAATTGGACACAGTGTACCTTGACTCCAACATAGTGATGCCATTTTGGTCCTTTTTAAGATTGAAGGAAAACAACCAAGCATATGATGAGTGAATTAAGTCTGGAATATATGTGCCAGACATCTCTCTCCATCTCTCCCCAGGCCTCCTCATTACCTCTCATCACATGGTGCTTTCCACTTGAAAACATGGAATCTATTTATATCCAAAGGCATGTTACTGGTACCCACTGATCCATGGTTCACCCACTTTGAGTATAAAATGTCAAACAAAACATTATTCAAATCCTCAGGTGACAACATTATCCCTTTCTACCCAACAGCACACACATACAAAGATTCCACTGCAAATATGAAGTTATCGTCAGATTCCAAGCTCTAAAACCACTTGAGATGAATATTCGGAATTAAGAATCAAAACATCTTACGATTCTGAACAAAAAGGGTAAATTGGAAATCAGCCTCTGTACAGTCAAGTGATGGAGATGAGGGACTTGTCATCCAAACACCCTAAATGCAGATCTGAATCAATTCATGTTCATTTGAATATCTCTGGATCTTTGAGGAATTACACTCTTTCGGGACACAGACAGTGAAAATGAATAGAACTAAGGAACCAATCTCAAGGAGACAAAGTCTAGGGAATTAAGAGTTCTCTACACTATCTCAAAGGGTGTTAAGGATGACAGGGGTTTCAAAAAGACAATTCCAATCTGGGGGGTAGAAATCTGACTTCTGAGATTAGGTAAACCAAAAAGTCAAGTCAAGTGGATATTTTGAGGAGAAGGAGCTTTGGAAGGTAGAAATATGAAAAGCAGGGAAAAAATATGAAAAGGCTATGAAAAGCAGAAAAACATATTTCAGTAAAAGGGATTCAGGCCAAGAAGAAATGATCAGATTATGATCCATTTTTTCCTGTCAAACTTGTATCCCCACTTCTCAGGTCTCTTTGCGGTTAATGTATGTGTTTCCTTAGTCCTGACCTTTACGGACTGGTCATCAAGGTCAGATCATAGGAAGAATCTATCATTCTCCCCAGCATTCAGAAGATATGTTTCTCCTGTTCCTTTCTCAGTCAGTGTGCAAGTACTTATTAAGCATTTTTATGTGCCAGACAGCACACTAATATCTAGAGATACAAAGAAAGGCAAATATAGTCTATGCCCTCACATTCTAATGGAAGAGATGAAATGCAAATAATTAGGTACATATAAGACATAAACAGAATAGATGGGAGGGAATATCCCAGGAGACAGCTGGGTGGAACAGTGGACGGCATGTTGGACCTAGGATCAGGAAAACTTGAGTCCAAATTTGATTTACCAACCATGTGATCATGGGCAAGTCACTTAACCTTAGTCTGCCTCAGTTTCTTTATCTGTAAAATGAGTTAGAGAAGAAAAAGATAAACCATTCCAACTTCTTTGCCAAGAAAACCTCATGGACACTCTGGTCTATGGAGTCATGAACAGTAGGACATGAATAAAGTATTGATCAACAATAGTGTATTATCTGCAAGACACTTCTTCCTACCATACCTTTCTTCCTATCATCGTCACATCTGGAGTGGACTAGAAGTCATGATCAAGGGTTGAATTATCATTGGTCAGGGATGTTGTCGAGAGGATTCTTGTTTAGGTCCGTTCTCAGATGAGGACAAGAATAATATTCCATTCTATCTACTACTACTATCACTAGAACCACTAGCACCAGCACCAGCATCGCCAGCATCACTAACATCAGCACCACCAGCATCATCAACACCACCAGCACCATCATGTCTGCCTTTTTCTCCTTATCTCCGACTCCCATTGCAGAGATCTCGAATTGCAAGGAGAGACATATTATACCTCTTTTAGAAAAAGTTTTAAGAAGGTGGTTATGAGAACTGAATAAACCAGTTTCCTTTCCTTGTAACAGTTAAAAGAGATTAAGTTAAATCAGAATGACATCATGTTCTTTCTTTTCTAAAAAAGTACTTAATTTTGAGATTTGTTTTTGTGCTTGACAGACATAGTCCTCACACAACAGGGAATAAAAGAAAAGTGCATGCAATAAACAAATAAGGTAATATGCCAAAAAGTATTCTTTGTAAATGATGTCAAGAATACCAGGTGAACTTCTTACCCAATAAAGTTAATCATTTAAAGTTGCTGAACCTCAGTTTCCTCAAATGTAAAATGAGCTTGAATAACAGGGCCATGGAAATCCTTTCCAGAAGTAAATCTATGAGCCAATGACCTCTCTTGAATTCTGTTTCTTCATCTAAAAGTGCCAGGGGCTAGGGAAAGATTGGAAAGGGAGTACACGGCATTTGAGATTATTTCTAGATGTAAATATAATTCTCTGAGGTCATAGGCCTCAGTTTACTCATTTGTTATATCATTGGATTCCAAGACTTCTGAGACAACTCTAATGCTAAGCTCCTATGATTACAATCACAATGAAAGTGACCATTAGTCAGTCAGTCACTTAACCTCTCACTAGATCCTTCAAGGAGGTATTGCTATGCAGATATCTTTATTTAAGCAGAAGGTTTTTTCTGCATATCATGGACCCCTTTGGCAGTCTGGTAAAGGCCATGGGCTCTTTCTCAGAAAAAAAAAATTAAGCACATAACTTATATAGGATTATAAAGGAAGACAATTATGTAGAAATGAAAGATTGGTTTTTTTTTAATCAGAGATCTCAGTTTGAGAGCCCTGATTTAAGAGATCTTTGATTTTCCTCTACTCTTATTTGATAAATACTTCATTTTCTTTTCTAGATCATCACCTGTCTCCTATCTTCCATATATGGGTATATCACAGACTCTAATTTAGGTCCATTTCTTTTCTATCTCTCCCTTTTCATCCTTGGTGTGCTTATCTGTTTCTAGAGGTTTAGTTAGTGACTGTTAGCAAATAGCTTCCTAAATTTTTAGGTCTGACCCCAATCTCTTCCCCATCTTCATGTTCAATGTTTTTTCTGACTTTGCCAGTTTTCCTCACTTGAGTTAAATATGATGAGATTATTCGATTATCATAATAATAGTAAAAAGCAGGATCGGATCGGGAGGGAGAGGTCATTTCAGACTTGGGGATGGGGAGCATATGGGACTTCATGGTAGAAGTCTTTTGCCTTGAAGCCTGGGAATGACTCATCAGGTGGAGGGAATCATTCCAGCTTAAAGAGTGATAAAAGGAAAATCTAACTGTTTTAAGAAGGGAGATGTCTCCAGGAGGTCACGAGTAGTCTTCTGTGACTGCAGCCACGAGTTGGCTAGTTTCTGATCTTGCTTTATCAGATGGTGCCCTAAAAACCTCTAATTTCATCTCCATCTGTCTAAAATTAATATGTGGATACAGTTCTAAACAGCCAGCTCACCGCTTTTCAGTGGTAGCATCGCGAATGAATATTTGATTTGACGAGCTTGTCAAACTGTCATGTCCTTCTGGTGTTGTTCTTTTCCATTGCTGTGGATGTGATCCAAGATAATGCCCCTGCCTGTTTCCTGGCTCAGTCTACTCAGGGATGTCATGTGTATAAAGACCCTTGCTGGGATTCATCCAGGAGGATTCTGACTCTGGTGGCTGGGATGTGGTGGGATGTTAAATTAGTAGGTTGAAAGAAGAGGGAAGAAGAGAAGGGAAAGGAAAAGAAGCAGGTTCTTGAATAAATTAATGGGTATTCAGTAAGCACTTACTATATCCCAAGAACTGTACTGAGTGTTGGGAATACAATTAAAAAAAAATAAGAGTTTCTACCCTCAAGGAACTTATGTTCTAACATATTCAGAGGCATTATGGCCAATGATTCCTTGAGCAGGGAAATCATAGGGATGTGCATGGAACCATAATGCAATTGGCACGCTATATCCAAGAATGCTAATATTAATTGGATTTCAATTCAAATTCAATTCAAAGACCAAGATGGGTGAATATGTCTGTGTGTACAAGATGGTGTGGTGTGTGTGCGTTTGTGTATGCAATAAACAAATAAGGTACTATACCAATAAAATTTTTTGCAAATGATGTCCTAAATGCCATGTGAACTTCTTAGTCATTTAAAGTTACTGAACCTCAATTTCCTCAAGTGTAAAATGAGGAGCTTGGACAAAAGACCATGGAAGCCCCTTTCAGATGGCCTTAGAAAAGCATGGGTGGGTGAGGCCTTTAGTTGGTTAGACATAGGAAATTCTCATCAATTAGAAGCAAAGAGTTCAAAGACAGAGGATGAAGAATTGAGGAGATATGCAGGAGAGCAAGATGGTATGAGAGGAAGATGGTGGGATATTGGGGTAGAAAGGGGGTTAAATATGGCCAATTCTAACGATAAAAAAGACTAGATTGGATTTATAATAAGAAAAGCAGGATTCAAACTCCATCTCTGACCCATGCTATTTATACATCACCTCTCTATCCCTGTTTCCTTACTTGTAAAAGGAAAGAATTGAACCTGTAGGCTCCCTGAGAACTCTGGATCTTGATCATAAATCTTTTTAGGGTTCTTGCTCTTAGCAATGACAAAAGAATAAATGGAATACATTATTAGCTCCCACAAATGAGAAGTCAGTTTTTTTTTAAAGGCAAAATTTTTAGAGAGTGTTGCTCTGGATTTCTCAAAAATAGTACTTTTTAGTAAACTGTCAAGTCACTTAAATGAATGATAATAGTCCCATCTTGATGTAAATTAAAAACAAGTGGTGACAAGTAAGAGTCTGCCTCTAGCACCTCTTTACCAAGATTTTTAAGATCACTGTGCTCTTCTCCTTTCTTATCTTCTCTATTTCTTATGGATATTCCAAATTGTTACTTTCCCATATGGACTAAAAAAATTGGAATATGCTAACCCTGTGCTTTATGAGTTTGTGTACAATCCTGTGTGTGTGTGTGTGTGTGTGTGTGTGTGTGTGTGTGTGTAATGTTTGCGCCATCCAATTTAGAGGACCATTGAGGAACTAAATGAGAAGATATACATAAAATATTTGGAATCCTTCTAGTGCTTCCGGGTATATAGCCATGTCTCATCATAGCCTCAAGCTGATGATGGTTTTTGGAAGGTTATGCAAATAGAACACAAATTCAGGAACAATCCACTGAACTGGAAGGGCTCAGATCATGGGACTGACAAGGGATGATGTTGTCTGGGGAACAGTCTAGATAATTTGAGATATATTTGGTCAATCATCAGATTGACTAAAATAGGATGAATTTCCCAAACCTGAAAGGTCATGAATACCATCTATGAAGACACAGTAGGGAATGCCAGCAAGTATCTTCATATGAAACAAATCACATCCTATTTATCCCACAAACACACTTTTAAAAAATCAATATACAGACTTTTAAAAAAGATATGTGATTTCGTCAGTGTAAGTTCTCTTCCTAATAATGCAGGACTCAGTTTATCATACCTGTACATCCTATGTGACTTCCTTCCATGGACTCCTATAAATCATTCCCTTGAGTTCTATCCCCAAATTTCTACTACTTTGGTCAAGGCACATACATTTCTTGATCCTCAGTAAGAGGTCTTAGGTCCTCATCTATAAAATGAGGAAGGAGTTCTAGAAGGCAATTGGGGTTCCTATAGTTCTAGATCTATGATCTCAAGAATCCTCCTGGACCTGTTTCCTTTGCTGTAAAATGAAGGGGTTGGGCTAGAAGGACTCATTTCTCTTCCATTTGTACATCTGTAGACCTTATGATCCTTTGGTGACTTAACCTCCAACATGTAGGTTGTATGCTCCCTTGATTATTACTAAATTACCTAATCTAAATAAATTCTCTCCCAAGCATCCCTCTCTCTTTTCCTAGGTGATGATCCCATTTCCCCCCATTCATACATTTCTTTGATGACCCCTTTTGTACCACTAATATAATCCCCTGGATCTGGGTTTCCTTCTAGTAATTTAGACCTTGCCTCTCCAAACATTCTTCCAGGGTAACTCTTGCTCCTGATATCTCCTAAATTTACCATAGGAACTTTACTCAATGATCCCTTGCATGATTCCTGCTATTCATAATTCATTTTCTTTTTTTTTCCCCTGAGGCAATTGGGGTTAAGTGACTTGCCCAGGGTCTCACAGCCTGGAAGTGTTAAGTGTCTGAGATCAGATTTGAACTCAGGTCTCCTGACTTCAGTCCCCCCTATTATATATATTTTAGCATGATAAAATTATATATTTACATAATAGATTATATTAGACATATATAAAGAAGGTTTCCAGTATTGTGGATTTGATGAATGTATAGGTTTATGTAGATCAGGGTCAAGCAAATAGCTTGATACAAGAGGGCTATCATCTGCATTTCTGGAGAGAAACCCTAAATTGATAAGATGGATTCTAGATATATTAGAGTATCTGGGTACATATATATATAATATAATATATAATAATATATTATTATTTATTATTTAATATAGATATAAATAAACAAATATACATATGTGTATATATATACATATATATATGTGTATATATATATTTATATATATATATGTGTATATATATATATATATATATATATATATATATATATGCACATGCATGCAGTCCAAACTGAGTTAAACACTGGGAATACAAAGTAAAACAAATCAGTCTTTGACCCCCAAGGAGCTTATTGCTACTACTGGGGCAACATGGCCACAATTATATCCCATTTGAATTTGATGTGTCAGATTGCAATCCAAACATACACATATGTGTGCATGTGGCTTACATGTTTCTGACCAACATCCCCCTCTTTAGCATCTTCCCCTTCAATTAGCATGATTCAAATTAAGAAAAAAATTGGCCAAACTTTAGACTAACTAACTTTAGATTGAGAGACCCTGGGTTCAATTCTCAGCTCTGGATGACCTTGATCAAGTCACTGAAATCCTCCAAGCCTCAGCTCCCTCATCCACAGAATTAGGTAGTCCGTCTAGATGGCATGTGAGGATACTCATAGCTCTAACTTCATAATCCTGCAATTCTCTTGGCAGCAGAAATGGTGAAAAATTAAGTTTTCTCAGGATAGGGATGGGGCAAAATGGAAAATGTGATGGGAAGCTCAGTCAGGCAGGAAGAATATTCTACTGGGAGTGTAGCTGTGCCAAGAGAACCTACTGTTGATAGCAGGAGATGCTCGGATAAAATAATGTGTTAATATCTATTCAGCACAATAACTACTCCCCCATTTCTTCTCCTCTTGACGAGATCATCACTTTTCTCTAAGGCGTACTCTTGGGAAGATGTTGATTTTTGTGGAAGGTCCTTCAGACAAGAATGAAGAAGAGAACAAAGAATCCTCTCTCTCTAGCTAAGTAGTGCTCCTCCATCAGGTAGGGATGAAGAGAGAAGGATGGAGGAATAAACAGCATTAAAAAATTGGAAATCAACTCATTTCTGACACATCAAATTCAAATGGGATATAATCGTGACCATGTTGTCCCAGTAGTAGAGATAAGTCCTTAGGGGTCAAGGTCTGATTTTTTTTTCTTACTTTGTGTTGTCAATATCTAACTCAGGTGCAGAGCACACACTCAAGGAAACTTTTTGAATTTAACTGATTTTTATTGGAACTTTTGTGAATCCTGGTTCATTGGATTGCCTTGCCATGTATTTTAGGAGGTAGTCTGGCTTGTTGGGAAAAATAAAATAAAAATAAAAGCCTTAGGCTTAGAAGCAAAAATATCAACTTTTGGCTGTGCATCTTACTTGCTATGTTAGCCAGAGCAAGTTTTCCCCTCTGATCCTCAGTTTCCCCATCTGTAAAAAGGGAACATTAACTTCACTGAGTTATTGTGAGGAGGAAACCAAATTATGTTTGAAAAGTGCTTTGTTAAGCTTAAAGGTACCATGTTAACCAAGCATTTATTTTTTCAAAATAAATGTGTCAAATGGGACCTCCACCTTTCTGAATACCATCCCTTATCCCCTTGACTAAATTTCATTCTTACTAATAAACTTCTCTATAGAATTTGGGGGAAGGAAGGTCAGGTTCATTTTTGATTGTGTGTTTCTGATTTCAGACAGCTTATCTTCCATGAGTTCAAATGCAGCCTCAGACACTTATTAGCTGTTTTCCTAGGCAAGTCATTTAATTCCCTTTGCCTCAGTTCCCTCACCTGGAGCTGGAAAAGGAAATAAAAAACCACTGCGGTATCTTTACCAAGAAAATCTCAAATGGTGCCATGGGGATTTGAAATGAATCACCATCAGCAACTACAAGAAGGTATCTCACTTCACCTCCCAGTGGAATGTAAGCTTCTTAAGGGCAAAGACTTTTCTTTTTTGTGCCAGAATAGGGCTTGTATGGCATACAGTAGGCACTTGATAAATGCTTGTTAAATGGCTAATTGATATCACATATTTTAGTTTTCAGAGTTAGTCTGGAGATTTGGTGCTTTTAGGGCATTAAAAGTTAAATCCCAGTCATTAATATGACATGGCAGCCACAAAACTGATGCATTCTTGGGCTTTAGTAAGAGAAGCCCTGCTTCCAGGAACAGGGAGCTGATACTTTCTCTGTATTCTCTCCTGTTCCGACCACATCTGGTATACCGTGCTCAAGTCTAGACACGGCATTTTAGAAAACTATGATAAGCTGGAGAGCCTCCAGAAGGGGCAGATGGCGTGGCCAAGGGCACTGAGAATTTTAACCTGGAGACTTGGAGAGATCGCTAACCTGGGTGTTGGAAGGGCTATTGGGCATAAATGGGATTAGACTTTCTTTATCTGTTTAACTCCAGAGGACAGAATTAGGAACAAAAAAGTAGAAATTAGTAAAAAAGAAATAGAAACTAGAGATAAGAACAACTATCATAATCTATGAGGGAAATGGCTTCCTCTTTACTGGAATTTTCGAGCAGAGCCTGGAGGAAGATCAGTGGGTTTATTGACCTGAGAATTCTTTTAGAATTTAGAACACTTTAGATTCCAAGAAAGCAGAATTCAAATGATTCAGGGTATAGGAATGGAGAGGAAGAAAGAAAGAAAGAAAGAAGAAAGAAAGAAAGAAAGAAAGAAAGAAAGAAAGAAAGAAAGAAAGAAAGAAAGAAAGAAAGAAAGAAGAAAGAAAGAAAGAAAGAAAGAAAGAAAGAAAGAAAGAAAGAAAGAAAGAAAGAAAGAAAGAAAGAAAGAAAGAAAGAAAGAAAGAAAGAAAGAAAGAAAGAAAGAAAGAAAGAAAGAAAGAAAGAAAGAAAGAAAGAAAGAAAGAAAGAAAGAAAGAAAGAAAGAAAGAAAGAAAGAAAGAAAGAAAGAAAGAAAGAAAGAAAGAAAGAAAGAAAGAAAGAAAGAAAGAAAGAAAGAAAGAAAGAAAGAAAGAAAGAAAGAAAGAAAGAAAGAAAGAAAGAAAGAAAGAAAGAAAGAAAGAAAGAAAGAAAGAAAGAGAGAGAAAGGAAGGAACCTGTGTGTTGGAAGGGCTATTGGGCATAAATGGGATTAGACTTTCTTTATCTGTTTAACTCCAGAGGACAGAATTAGGAACAAAAAAGTAGAAATTAGTAAAAAAGAAATAGAAACTAGAGATAAGAACAACTATCATAATCTATGAGGGAAATGGCTTCCTCTTTACTGGAATTTTCGAGCAGAGCCTGGAGGAAGATCAGTGGGTTTATTGACCTGAGAATTCTTTTTCAGGTTATAGGTTATATTAAATGTCTACTGAGGTCTCTACTATGCTGAAATCCCTTTGCTAAAACAGATATATTAGCTGAGTACATATCCACATGCCTTATAATAGGATAGAAAGAACATTGGGCTCTTGAAGGCTGAACCCATCAAATACAAGCTCTGGGGGGTCATTCAAACTTTAAAATCTCAATTAAAGTAGTCGTCTGTCATAGAACACCAGTTTACTTCCTTTCAAATAGACTCATGACCTGAGAGCTAGAGCAGGACAGATTATTCTTTCTACTACGGTATTTATTTCCATCAATTAATCAATGGACACTTATTAAGCATCTAATGTGTGCCAGATCTAAGACCATTTTTTTTTTTATAAGTAGAGATCAGGTCCGATCATTATTCCTAGAGGAGAAAATACATAAGCAGAGATCAGGGTTCAAATCCTGGTCATGGTCATTTCCTCCCTATGGAACTTTGCCCAAATCACCCTTTCTGATTTCAGTTTTTTCATCTTTAAATTTTTAATTTTAAAATGAAGAGTCTGGGCTAGATGGCCTCTGAGGTCCCAGTTAGTTCTAAATATCTGAGTTTACAATTTGTATAAGAGACAGACATTCAGGGTGGTGCAGTGGAGAGGGTACTGGGCCTGGAGTCAAGAAGATCTGAGTTAAATCCAACCTCAGATTTTTACTAGCAGTATGTCCCTGGCCAAGTCACTTAACTTCATGTGCCTTAATCTCCTGGAGAAAGAAATGGCAAACCACTCCAGCGTCTTTGCCAAGAACACCCCATGGACAGCATGGGTGTACTACATAGTCCATGGGGTCATAAAGAATAGGGTACAACCGAAGGACTGAATAAGAATATAATTTGTACCAATAAAATCATAATTTTTTGAAGAAGTCAAAAATTACATTTCCTTTAATTTCTCTCTCTCTGTCTCTCTCTCTCTCTCTTCTCTCTCTCTCTCTCTCTCTTTCTCTCTCTCTCTCTCTCTCTCTCTCTCACACACACACACACACACACACACACACACACACACACACACACACCTCATCCCACCCCATCACCATGAGTCCCATTATGGCAGAATCCACCCCACTCATTCTATCATTTCAGGAACCTGATAATTGGCTAAAGAATAATGAGATTAAAAAAAAAAAATCAGTATTTATAAGGTGGAGGGACTGAGTCATCTGAGTAAAGCATCTCATAAAAGGAATCTGAATGAAACCATTTCTAAAAGCCAGCTGAGCTATACAAGTCCTAGGAAGCAAGGGAGATTTAAAATCAAAAGTTTAGAGTGGTGGGGAACCATAGTGATCATCTTATACCATTCCTTCATTTAATAAAATGAGGAAATTGAGAGTTCTGGAGGTAAAAGGATTTGTTCAAGGTTACACAGGTAACAAGAAACATGGGTAGGATTTGAACTCAGATCTCTGACTCCAGAGTCAAGGATCTTTTTACTGCAGCACTATCTCCTTCAAACTAAGAACATGGGAAGAGTGAAAAGAGCAGCAACTCTGAAGTCAGAGGATCCAGACTCAAATACTGCCTAAAGCTATGTGCTCTTAGGGAAGTCAGTTAATTGATATGGATCTTCATTTTCTCAGCTATCTCTAGATTAGTGGAGGAATCAGAGAAAGATACTGAGGAAACCAAGGATAGAAAGGAGACATGGAAAGCCCCATGGAGAGATGGGAAGTCAGAGACACGGAGACATGGGAATATCCCCCAGAATATTGAGAGACATTTGGCCAAAGATAGGAGAGGGAAAGGGACAGGGAAAGAGAAAGGGGAGAGAAAAAGGGAGGAGAGGGGAGAGAAAAAGGGAGGAGAGGGGAGGGGGGAAGAAACAAAGAAAGAGGGAGGAGAGAGAAAAAAAGAGGGAAGAAGACAGAGACAGAGACACACATAGAAACAAAGAGAGGGGGGGAGAGAGACAGAGACAGAAGGAGAGGGGAAGAGGTGGGGGAAGAAGAAGAAAGAGGGAGGGGAGAGGGAGGAGAGAGGGAGGATGGAAGAAAGAAAGGGAGGAGGGAGGGAGAGAGGGAGAATAAAAGGAGAGAAGGAGGAGGGAGGCAAAGGGAAAAGAGAGTGAGAGAGGGAGGAGGGAGAGGGAAAATAATGAGAGAAGGAGGAGGGAGAAGGAAAAGAATGAGAGGGGAGGAGGGAGAGTGAGAGAAGGAGGAGGGAGAGGGAAAAGAATGAGAGGGAGGAGGGAGAGGGAAAAGAATGAGAGGGAGGAGGGAGAGTGAGAGAAGGAGGAGGGAGAGGGAAAAGAGAGTGAGAGAAGGAGGAGAGAGAGGGAAAAGAATGAGAGTGGGAGGAGGGAGAGGGAAAAGAGTAATGGAGGGAAGAGAAGGAAAAGAGTGAGAGAGGGAGGAGAGAGAGAAAAAAGAGAGTGAGAGAGGGAGGAGGGAGAGGGAAAGAGCCATAGATCCGGAAGTGGTTAACTCATAGTTTCCCTGCTGAGGATTCGTCTCAGCTGCTCATCACCAGAGTCTCCAGCTGATAATTATTAAGTTAAACTTTGGAGTGATATTAGCATATGCAAAGCACTCTTCCCACCTCAGAAGTAACAATGATGACAAGAATAAATGTTATGATTGGGGCACCCAGAGGGACTGAGGTAGGACAGCCCGGCTTACAGTATTCAAACCAAATATTCAAGGAAAAGTGAGTACTCCATGGGTGGAGAGAGAGAGAGAAGAGCCTCCAGAGCAGGGCAGCCCTGGTTCAAGTCCCATCTGACTCCTCCTGAGTGTGGAACTTCCCAGGTGACTTTCTAAGGCTGTAAATTATATTCTCAGAGGGCATATTCTGGCGTTGACCTTCCCTGGGAGACCTGGAAGCTTCCTGCACAAATGAGGTCACAGGTTTGGTATCTTTTCCTTTTCTTTTAAGAGATATAAGAAACAACATGGCACAGTAGAGATGGTCAAGCGTTCAGTCATTTATTTCAGTCACGCCCAACTCTTTGTGACCCTACTGGGGTTTTTCCTGGCAGAGATGTTGACTTGCTTTGCCATTTCCTTCTCCAGCTCATTTTCCAGATGAAGAAACTGAGGCAAATGGGATTAAGTGACTTGGCCAGGGTCCCACAGCTAATTAGTGTCTGAGCTGGATGAGTCTCCCTGACTCCAGGATTCACAATCTATCCACAAGGATTTGGGGACTCTTCGCAAACCAGCACTTAACCTTTTTTTTTTTCCTTCCTATAGTCAACTCTCTAAAATGGTAACTTGTCAAACTCTTAACCTGAGTGCTTTATACCAATGAAATGACAAGTTCTGTCTCTAAATATTCAGTAGGAATAAATCCACCCCACTCCCCAAAAAGAAAAAAAAAATTGGCAGCATATCAAAAACTAGCTCCCAAATCATGGACTAATTCTTGAATAAAAAAATACCTGAAATCTTCCTGTGGAGCTCATTTACATAAGTGATGGTCTTCTTTCCCCCCCTCAGCTTCCCACACACCTGGGCTATTTCATTGATGATATAGCGACTCATAAGTTATTAATAGTTTTTCTCCAGATTGAGTCTTGTCTCCCTTTCCAAACTCAGCTCCCCTCCCCATCACATCCCCACCAACACTTTTCATTCTCTGCACCTGTCTCCAAGTCACTTCAGCCATCAGAGAAGGGCCTGAAAAAGCAAATAGCAGCCGATTCCCAGCCTGTGACGCCTGATCTCTGTTATGACATTTATCTTCGCTTGTGAGCAAAAATGAAGGGACTCAGAACTGGCTTCCTCCTCCTCCCCCTTTGAAAGGGATGTCATAACAGAGAAAAACCATCATTCCGAGGAATCAAGCAGAGACCCTGCTATTGGAGCAGAATCGGAGCTCCACAGAAAGAGGAGATTGGGAGAAGCTTTGCCTTGAAGGGCCCCATCTGGCTCTTGACACATAACAGTTTCCGAGTTCTTTTGTGTATCTGAAAGGTAGTGATGGTGGGGAGGATCACAGGAGGGGGTCTTTCTCCAGGTGGAGATCACTATTATTTTAGTCTTTAGTGAATAATCTTCATGGGATGTTAGAACTCTAATGTGCATTAGAGCTTATCTAGCTTCATTTGGACAACGATATTGTCCCAAGTTACCAGGGTACTAGAATCATTAGATCAAAGATATGAAGAACAAAAAGACCTTAGAAGTCTTTAAAGTCTTCCCTAATATTAGCTAGGAAGAAACTGAGACCTGGATGTTACTGTTCACTCATCTCAATCCATCATCCCTTTCACTTTCCTCTTAATCTCCAGGTCTTTTCTGTCCAGTGAAGGTCTAGATAAACTGTCATAACTCTTGGAGCTCTAGACTCAGGGTCAGTTGGATGATAGAACGCTAAATTTGCAATCTGGAACATCTAAGTTCAAATTTTGCTTCAGCAACTACTAGTTCTGATAGCTACAACCTTGGGTGCCATAGAAAGTTTCTACTACAAGTACTCCTGAATAGGATATTCCCATTGTTTGGAGGAAATAATAGATATGGCCTCACCCCTGATGATTCAACAGCTTGTGACTGTTGAGGGAATAACAAGTCTTGGTGGGGAAAGGGAAAACATCCCATCAGTGGTCCGCGAGTGCTCTCCCGGTGTGCTGAGGATTCCCCCAGCCCTTCTGACAAGAGCAAACTCCACTCTGTTGTGGCCATCATCATTGAGTATGAACTAGTGTTAGGAACTTTTCAAATATAGCAAAGTGCTTCTTACCACTTAACAGCAATTGGAACCATAGCAAGTTGTATCTAAGTATCTACCTTAGGTTTACAAATCACTTTGTAGGCATGTAATCCCATGGCTGTTCCATGAGAAAATGGAACCTCAAAGAGGTTTTGCAAGCTTGAGGTACCCAATTTGTAAGTATCAGAAGCAGAATTTGAATCCAGATCCCAACAGTTTCCAAGGTCAGGACTCATGATAGTCTTCAAATTTCTTGCAAGACTCATTGGTTTCAGATTGACAAGAGCCTTTAGATACTTCATGGGCCAAGTCCCTCCTTTTCCTGAGAGAAGTAATATAGTCCAATGGTCTGAGCTGGGTCTGGAGTAAAAAGAAATGAGTCACTTACTAGCTGTGTGACTCTAGTGGGCTAGTCACTTAATCCTGTTTGCCGTTCCTTCAGCTGTAAACTGGGTTAAAAAACAGGGTTGTTGTGAGGATCAAATATGATAATATTTGTAAAAGCCTTAGCTTAGTGTCTGGTATACAGTAGGTGTTTAATAAATGTTTATTTGTTCCCTTTCAGATTGCTTCTGCTTCTAGTTCTAAGATTCTGAGAAGGACAACTCAGATCACAACTCCAGGTCTTTCAATCTAAATCTAGAACTGTTTTCACAGCACCACAACTGAGCCTCCTAAGTGCACAAGCTATTACATGGATGCATCTGAAACCCTCTGCCTCTCATCTGAGGCCAGAAAAGAGCTAACCTTGCTACCTGCCATACAGCAGGAAACCTGGGCCCTTCTCACTGATAAAGACCTTTCACCCATTCCTCAGAGCCATTGTAACCTCCAGATTAAATGACTGTAATTTAATAAGCTGCTGTATTTCCCATGTGCTGCATGATACCAGGAGGTCAAGACTAGGCCAGCTAATGCATTTCTCTCAAAGGAATGATAAAACCCAACAGGAGCAGGTTAGAAATGTGAGAGGAGAGGAGAAAAGAGAGAAAAAGAGGGAATGAAAGAGGGAGGGAAGGAAGGAGAGAAAGACAGGGAAATAGATAAAGAGAGAGAAAGAAAGACTACAGAGAGACAGACAGACAGATAGGCAGAAAGAGAAAATAGAGAGACGGAGACAGAGACAGAATCAGGAAGACAGACAAAAGCAACAGAAAGACAGTGACAGAAAAAAAAAAGAAAGGAAGAAGAGGGGGAGGAGAGTAGGGAGCAAGAAATGGGAGAGAGAGAGACAGAGAAGAAGGAGGCAGAGGAGGAAGATAGGAGGAGGAGGGGGGGGGAAGGGACTGAGAAAGGAAGTAAGGGAGAAGAAAAGGAAGGGGAGGAAAGGAGAGGCTTTGAACCTGTACAAGTCAGCAGTTAAACCCCTTAAGCCTCAGTTTCTCATCTATTATATGGGGTGAGAGGCAATATAGCTTAGCAGATAGAGTAGTAGCCTCTGAATCAGGAATGCCTTTGAAATAATATTCTCTGTGATCCTGCGTTCAGGGCTTCCCCCCTCCTCCTTCAAACAGTTTTCTAAGACTGTAGTTCTAGAGATGACGCCTGCTTTGATTAAGACATTTTCCTCACCTGGGAGTTCTCTCTAGCAATTCTCTAAGTCCAGACTTCATCCTAATAATAACAATAAAGAGTCAGCCAATATCTTTCCAACCCTTTAAATCGGCTTTGGAAGAAGATCCAAGAGGACAGCATCCAAACCTGTGAACCCGTGTGATATTGGGCAAGTCACTTTACTGCCAAGGGCTTTCTCATCTACAAACAAGAGTGAGGGATGTCAGGCTGAGGAGATAAACTCTGAGGCTCTTTGTAGCTCAAGAAGCTATGACCCTGCGATTCCGAATCACTAGATATAGCATATCTCTGATGGTACAATCATCACACCCATTTTCCAGGTGAGAATACTCAGACTACCTGAAGTACATGTCTCAAACAAGATCTTTCTGACTGCAAGGCCAGAAGTCTCTCTGCCGAGCCATGAAGCTTCTCCTAAGACTGGACGTCAGACAATTTCAGACCAGGATGGGATCTAAGAGGTTAGCTCCCTTTCCAGGACAAGCAATTTCTTCTGCTACGACAACGTGTGTTCATTTAACACAGCACAAAATCCCGCAGATAAACAGGATGAGAGAGAAGGCAATAAAGGAGCTTGTGGTCCCTTGATGGAATGGTGAGGAAAGGAGATAATTGTCACTAATGGAAACAGGCCAGTTTTGCTTTCATTTTATTGTCCTTTTGGCTCATTCTTGACACTGCTCCATCCTGTGCTTCCCAAAGATTACCTGGGAGATGAACCCTGGGATATGTAGGACCAGGAATAGATGGGCAGAAAACTGGGGAGTTCATGGAACAATTACTTAAAGGAGATGAGTTTTCAAATCTCAGGAGGAAAAAGAAAATCTTTAAGGATCAAAAATAATTATAGGGCTCAAAACTGAACCCATGAATAAGAAAAAGGACTACCACTTGATGCTTTGGGATCTATGGGTCCATAGTGTTAGTGATGGAAAGAACTTTGGCCTTCATTGAATTGAACCTCCTCATTAAATAGAAAACTGAGGCACAAGGAGACCTCAAGAAGCTAAGGTCTGGTGGTAACCTTGTACCTTCTGATACCAAGGCTAATGCCACTGCTAATCCACCATCCAGATTGTGAAAAATCCACCCATAAAACAAATAGTCCCTCGGAGCATTTATTTTTGGGGGGTAGGGTAACAGTATATTCCAGTTACAGCCCCAGCAGTGCTCTGAAAGCTGGATCTCTAAAGCTCTTCACCACATATGTAGACACAAATTATGCAATTTGCTTTTTAAGTACTTTCCCACTAATATAAATAATGAAGTGTAGAGGGAACAGACAGGTACAGTGCATTCAATTGCATGCAATTAAAACACTGTGATATTTTTAAATTAACGAGGAAAAAAATAACCAGAAAAAAAATAAAGAAATCTCCAGCCAGCCTTTAGAGACTGTGCCAACAGATAACTAGGTGGGTGACTGCAGGATCTGTCAGTTACATTTATATTCCAGTTTTAAGGCATAATGATGGTGAAATTTCACCAAAAGGACGACTTCTAATTTAGGCAGTTGGAAAGTGGACAAGTGATATTCCCCCTAAAGTAATCTATTCAGCTTCCCCCACAACAGCTTCTTTTATAATGGAGAAGGGCATTGAGACCCCCAGGGCGGGGAGGAGTATTGGAAAGGGGCTTGGGAAGGCACTGGAAAGACTAGAGATCACAGGAGTAGGAGAGTCATAGTGGTAAGTCAGCAGATGGGAGTTTAGGCAGAGTCCAAGGTGGTAATGACCACCCATGTGGCCTTGAGAGAAATCACTTCACTTTATCAAGCCTTAGTTTCCTTTTTGGAAAAGTGAAGGTTAGAATAAGTGATCCTTAAAATGCAGGAGGAGACATTTTCAGATACAGATAAAGAAAGAATTTTGGGGGTGTTCTTACCTCTTCTTTCTTTCCTCTCTCTCTTCTTTCCTCTTTCCTTCCCTCACTCCCTCTCTCCCTCTCTCCCTCCTTCCCTTCCTTCCTTCCTTCCTTCCTTCCTTCCTTCCTTCCTTCCTTCCTTCCTTCCTTCCTTCCTTCCTTCCTTCCTTCCTTCCTTCCTTCCTTCCTTCCTTCCTTCCTTCCTTCCTTCCTTCCTTCCTTCCTTCCTTCCTATCTATCATTCCTTTAATAATGTAGGGCCATTGAGAGGTCCAGACTAATTAAAAAGGCTTGCTAATTGGAAAACATTAAATCTATATTAAAAATAATCTTCAAGATCCCTTCTAGCTTTTTAAAGATTTTTATGAGAATAGCAGGAACAAAGCTGGTCTATACTTCTTCACCAATGTTACTGCAACTGGTTTTATTAAATCCCGCGTTTCAAGCTGCAGGGAATGATAGAGTTTACTTAGTAGAACCTCATTCTGCGGATAAGGAAATGGGGCCCAGAGAGGCTATGTAGCATAATTAGGAGGAGCAGTAGTGGCAGCTGGTGTTAACATAATGCACTTTAACATCAGGTGGAGTAGATGCTATTCCTGAACCTATTTTATTAATGAGGACATTTAAGGCTGAGGGGCTGAGTGGTTTGCCTGGAGTCACCCAGGTAAGTGTCTGAGGCAGGATTGAAACTCATCTCGTTGTCTCCAAGTCCAGGGTTCAATCCTCTGCTTTCTCTTCTCCCCCTTTCTCTTCCTGCCACCTTATACAGTCAATAAATGTATATGAACTTTGAACTGCCTTGTTAGAAGGAATATTAACATCAATGAGAATATAGATTTATGGGATTATTTAATAACTTACAATTCTCTAGAGTCATGTGGTATGAATGGGTATACATGGTCTGCTATGGAATCATAAAGACCTGAGTTAAATTCCTTCCTCAAACATATACCAAGCCATATGACCCTGAAAAAGCTATTTACTCAGTCAATGTCTCAGAAAACTCTATAAAACCATAACTCATAAACCGGGAACTGACTGATCTTTATTGATGGAGGGAGTGCCCAATACCAACAAAATCCAAGTTCAGTCAAAAGCCAGAAAATTATCCAGTTCATTAAGGTTTACTTTTGAAGTCCTTTGAACTAATAATCCTATGAAGTTGATAACACAAAAATCAACCTCCCTCTTTTCTAGAACAGGAAACTGAAGTCCATTGGGACCGAATATATTGATAGTAAGTAGACAACCTAAAACTCAAATCTAAATCACCTGACTTCAAGATTAATGGGAGGGAAAAGAGAGAGAGAGAGAGAGAGAGAGAGAGAGAGAGAGAGAGAGAGAGAGAGAGAGAGAGAGAGAGAGAGAGAGAGAGAGATGAAAAAGACAGAAAAAAAGAGAAAGAGATAGAAGACAGAGAAGCAGATTTTTAAAAAAATCATTCATTTGTTCATTCATTCAATCATTGCCTCATTAGGGATTTTGGACCAGGCCCAAAGGATCAGTGAACAATGTGATGTCTGTCTTCAGCTATCACAAGCATAAGCACTCAGCACCAAGATGGATCCATTTTTAAGATCATTGTTCATGTAATTCCTGGTGGTCACTCTCCTGACCTGCTTAAACACTTTGATCCCACAGTGACTGAAAGAGAAAGAACCTGAAAGGTCACTGAGTAAACCAGAGTGCCCACAATTGTCTAGCACCTCTTCAGAGATACTGCCCAAGCGCTGGGAGGGAGCCGAACAAACACAATGCTGGATTTATGGGGCATCGGGCCTGGGTGTGAATCCGGACTCTGCTGCTTTAGCTAGACAAATCCCTTCATGTCTCTGAGTCTCAGTTTTCTCATCTATACAATGAGGGGATTGGATTAGGAGGCCTCTGAGGCTCATTCCAGTTTGAAATCTATGAAATGTGAGCCTTTATCACAAGGGCCTTTTAATTTAGTAGGAGGGAAATCAGCCATGAATGCTAATAACTACTATGGAAAAGAGAGGAAACACATAAACAAATTGAATTATAACCAGAGGGAATCAGGGAAGCAGCACAGAATAGACTGAAAAAAGCCTTAGAAGCCTAGGTTTTTGTTTTGTTTTGGGATAGGGACTGGACACTTTCTAAGGGTGTCTTGGAGGGCATAAATGTATCATCAATTAGAACTTACTGAAATCCTCTTGTAGATTTTACGATCTTTTTTTCAATATTAGGGGAAACATACAGGATAACTGCTGTTCTTTCTACCAAGAGATAAACCCCAATCTGCCCACCATTAAGTGATTCATTTATATCAGAAGCTTCACATAGAGCCTAGAACCAGGCAGGTGCTTAATAAATGTTTATTAAATTGATTTGAAGGTAGCTAGAATGCTTGATTTTAGTCCAGAAGAACTGAGTTTGAATCTTACCTCAGGAATTTACTGTCTTATATAACATCTCTCAGTCCTAGTTTCCTCAATTGTAAAATGGAGAATAATAGCACATATTCCGCAAGTTTATACTGAGATAGTAAATATATAGTGTCATGAAAACTTAAAGTGCTATATGCTATGTATTGCTGTTTTTGTCTTTTTAAATCTTTTAAATATTATGGGTTATGACATTCAAGTTAGTTTATCCTTGAGCCTCAGTTTCCTCATCTGAAAATGAGAAAGTTAGAACTGGTCACTGTAATTATATAGTATATATATGTATATACATATATATATATGATACATATTTATATATATATGTATACACACACACACATATATATATACAGTTATCATTGTAGACTATAGTTATAGACTATATATTTATAAAGAATGTATGTATAGTCATAGACTATTTATAATTATGGATACATATTTATAAAGAATATAGTTAGAGACTATAGTATATATTCTCATACTCTATATGCTTATAAAGAATATACATAGTTATATAGAATAGATAGTTATGGACTATATATAATTATAAAATATATATTTTATAGTTATAGACTACATACTATATAGTTACAGAATATACGTAGTTACAGTTATAGAATATATATAGTTATTATAGAATATACATAGTTATAGTTATAGAATATATATAGTTATCATAGAATATACATAGTTATAGAATATATAGTTATTATCTATCTATTTAGATATATAGAAGAATAAAAAGGACATAATGGGATATCTAGCCCAATATCTTCATCGTACAGATGCTGCGACATCTGTATCAAGGAGAGAAGTTGATGAAAGGCATGGAAGAATCTCCCAATAAATGAAAATCAAGTGAGCTGAATCAGGAAGTCATGGGTTCCCACTTACTAGCAATCTTTATATGGGGGCTGAATTATCAAAGAAAATTGATATTGATAGGGTTATACCTAATTTTAGAGCCAGAAGGTTTAGAGATCATCCACTAAGTCTGCTTGCCCTCATTTTATAAAGAAACTGAGGTACAGAGAGTTGAAATGACATATCCAGAGACACAGAATGATTTGGGCATCTGAATTCAAGTTCAGTGTACTATCACATTATGACAAATTATCTGTCACGGATTCATGGTGCAGGTAAGAGCTGAAAAGAGCAAACTAATTTGTAATTCTCCAAAAAGAAGTGGATATATTGACAATGGCATGGTGTCCATAAGCATAGGGAATGCTATTAGCAAAGGAATAGGGTTGGAAAAGAATGTGACAGAATGGAATACAGCTGAACTCAAATGTAGAGCAGAGAAATTAAAGTCCTGTGAGATATTTGGAAAGCCAGATTTGCAAAAGTTTGGTGAATGAGTTTGTATTCCAGACTGAGGATGCAATTTATTCAACAAGAGATAGGGAACTGTGGAAAAAGCAGGAAAATGCCATGGTTAGAAAGATTACTAGGATCATGGTCCAAGGCTGGATTTAGAATGGGGCATAGTGTTAAGGGAGGGAGAAGAAAGGGGAGTTAAAGGAAGGGAGGCATATTAGGCAGCGAATGCAACATTTCAAAGAAGTGAAATGTCCTAAAAAGGTTACTCTGGGAATTGGAGGTGGGATGCTGAATAGGAAGAAGGCATGCAAGAAATACAGGAGGATGGAATCAGCAGTGTTTGATGACTAATTGGATTGTGTTGACTGAGAAAGATAGCTCCATAAAAGATGACTTATTTTAATCACTAGCTTGGATAAAGACATAGATGATGGATTTATTGTATTTACAGATGAAATAATACTAGGAAGGATAACTAACACATCAGATAGCAAAGACTGTATTAAAAAAAAAAAAAAAAAAAAAAAAAAAAAAAAAAAAAAAAAAAAAAACCTGATCCTTATAGAGAAGAATGAGCTGAACTGAATAAGATAGATTTTAATGAGAACAAACATAAAGTCTTTCACTTGGTTTCAAAATAATAAACATACATACACATACCAAAAAACAAACAATCAAAAACCTTTCTAAGTTCATGATAGAAAAAGCATGCTACAACTGGAAACAAAAAATAAAAGTCTGGGGGAATGAGTGGACAGTGGATTAAAAGCTTAAGACAGATCAACAGCATTGATTGAGTTGGAATGTAAATTCACAGAGAATAGTTTGTTGCATTCTTTGCATTTGCTCCCCAGAATCTGGTCTTAGCACATAACGGATGCTTAATAAATGTGTATTGACCGATTTACCATTGCATCTGAAAAAGGAGATGTGCTCTCAGCTGCATCGAGAAGTGTAATGTTCAAGCTTAAGGAAGTCAGAGTTGAGTTGTCCTTTGTCCTGGGTAGATCCCATTTGGATCACCAAGTTTGGTTTTAGACACCACGTTTTAGGATAAAACTATAGCTATGAAAAATGGCAACTAGAAGGGTGAAGAGATTGAAGTTTAATCAAAAGAAGTAGGAATGTTTCTTTTGGAGAAGCAAGGACAAAGGTGGTGGATGTAAAAGCTAACTTCTGTCTGTAGGGTTATAACATTGCAAAAAAGACAGAGTTGTTGTGTTTGCCTCCAGATGTCAGAACTAGGAGCCATGGGAAGGTGGGTAGAGTTAAGTGATATCAACAACAAATTTTCTACCAATTAGAGTTGTCCCAAAGTTGACCGAGTCACCATGACAATTGTGGAGCATCCTTTGCTGAAGTTCTTCTAAGAAAAGCCATATGGCTTCTTCCAGCATATAGAACAGATGTGATCTTTGTTCAGGGGCAGGTTAAGTCAAATAGCACCCAAGGTCCTTCCAACACTGAAATTCTGTGACCCTCAAATTACAAATCTGCCTGAATGGGAAGAAAATGTTTACCTGAAAAGGAGCTCAGCTATTTTGGGGAAACCAAGTTAGTCTAACCATTCTAAAAAGAAATTACTAAGAGAGTTATTAACACATCCATACTCTTTAACCTAGATAACATGCTGATAGCCATATATTCCAAGGATGGCAATGATAAAAAGACAGCCCCCCACATCCAGCAAAATATTTATAACAGAACATTTTTGTGGAAGGAAACAAAAGCTAGAAACAAGTCCACTAATTGGGGGATAACTGTACAAGTTGTATTCTCTAAATATAATGAAGTATTCCATTTACTAATGGGCCATTTCTCAGGACAACATTTGTTAAATGTCTAAACTAAAATATAGAAAACTGATCATATTGGAATAAATATGTAAATGTTTCAGTGTGGTGGTAGGTGATTATGCAATTGTTAGAGTTCCAGGTCTGGAATTCCTGAGTTCAAACCTGGCTTCAGACACTCCCCAGATGTGTGATACTGAGCAAGTCATTTAACCTTGTTTGCCTCAGTTCCTCATCCATAAAAGGAGCTGGAGAATGGCAAACCATTCTGGTATTTTTGCCAAAAAAACCCTCAAAATGGGATTACAAAGAGTCAAACACACTGGAAAATGACTGAACTTGCACACACACATAAGTACTAAGTTCTTGAAGAGGACCATGACATCAGGGAGGTGATACCATGACATGCAAGTAAATTGGACTGAACTGAGGGAGGGCTGGGCAAAGTCACCTGCCTCACTTTCCCCTCTAGAACCATATGGTTCTAATGGCCAGATATAAATCAGGATAACTGAAGATGGCCCTGGATGCAATGGGAGACCTTGGCCTTTTTAAATATACATACACACACACACACACACACACACACACACACACACACACACAACGTGTGTGTGTGTGTGTGTGTATATGTGTGTATATATATATATATATATATATATATATATATAAATTTAAAATTTGCCATCCAAGTTCATGGATCTTTGCTCTCTTGATGCTAGATATAGAATTCCTTTGAAGGAGAAAAATAGCCCACCATGGCAGTCATTCCATCTTTTTACTGGAGATTGTAATGGTTCAAGAAAAACTTAGACCTTCCCTCCTTGCTATAACTAAATATTTCTTCCCTTAAGCACTCTGTGTCATCCCACAAATCTCCAAGAAAGCCATTGTTCATTATAGAATTATTTTACCATGAAGCCTTCGCATAGACACAAAAATTCCATTTCATTCAAAAGGCAAAAATGACATGAGAAACAGTGTACTTGATCGGAGCCTTCAAACCAATTAATTCCACTGTAAGTTACCCAACACAAGACAAATCTCTGACCTTTTCCTGTAATCTATCTTGGTGTCATCTCAGTTTAATTATTTATGTCACCATTATATAGACACTACATAAAGATCTATTGAGTCATGTGTAATAACAACAAAATTCTTCATTGTGAAGACTGCCACCAGAATCTTTAGGCCATTAACTCTTGGCTGAGAAATGAGAGTAGAATATCAGAGATTTCGCTGTTGGGTGGTAGAAAGAAAACTGGGTGAGGATCTTTAAGCGTAGTCTAGTCTCTATCCACAGTCACAGAATCTTAGGGTTAAAATGGACTTCAAAGTTCACCACTAGCCTATTCCAGACATCAGGGCTCCCCTGGGTGATTTCCAATGATGGGAAGCCCACCAGAACCAGAACCAGAACCATGATCAAAAGATCATAGAGACAGAGCTGTAAGGAAATTAAAAATCTTTTTAGTTAAATCCCAGCTGAGAAAAAGCGAGGATCAGAGAATTGTCGAACATACTGATTTGAATGCAGGTTCTCTGACTCAAGAAACAATATTAATCCAATATTTAGAGTCAGAAGACTGGGGTTCAAATTCCAGCTGTCATGCTCACCACTCAAGTCAGTTAATCTATTTGGGTCTCAGTTTCTTTGCCTGTAAAATGGGGGAATTAGACACAATGGCTGGTCTCTTCCAACTCTATCCCTATGATCTCATCTTGCCATGACAACTATCCTCGAGCTCTTTGTTTTTCTTGATAAAGACAATCAATCATTTTTGTGATGTGCAAAGAACCACATTAGGGAGTCCCAATTATGTCCTAAAAATAGGACCCCAGGATATAATCACTAATTTTGCTTCCTCCTAGTCCAGACCAATTCAGTGAGAGAGAGCAAAGAAAACAAAAAGACTTCAAGGAAATCTATTCTCCTGGGATTCACAGTGGGGAGGGAAGTTAGGAGGAATGACTGCTTGGTATCCATTGATGTGTCGTTCTTACTTCTCAGAAAATCTCATCTGTTTATTAACAGGATGACTCAAAGCAACCAAGGCATTCTGACTCCCCCGCCTGAGACACAGGGAGCACTGGGCCTACAATCTCAGGCACTAATCAAAGGAGCCTGAATTATAAGGCACTGATGGAAGAGACATCTGGTAAAAACCCCCACCAGCTTTCTCCCAGGACCTTGTAGCAAAAGGGAAATTATTTTTTGAGAGCTCTGGAAAGACAATAAGCATATGGTATCATGATGAGAATTTGTTCAGTTCTTTCAATCCTGTCTGATCCTTCATGACCCCATTTAGGGTTTTCCTGGCAAAGATATTGAGTGGTTTGTCATTTGCTCCTCTAGTTCATTTTGCAGGTGGGGAAACTGAGGCAGACAGGGGCAAGTGACTTGCCCAGGATCACATAGAAAATAAGTTAAGTATATGAGGTTAGATTTGAATGCAGGAAGATGAATCTTCCCGACTCCAGACCTATCAAATGCATCATCTAGCTGTTCTTTTGAATCCTCTGATTTTAGAGAGCAGTTTTCTTTTTATTACATTACGAAACCTCCTTGCCCACAATAACACAACTAGATAGTACCAGGGGTAACACTAAAACCCATGTCTTTGACTATGAGGTCTTACATTCATTCTCTGTGCTACAATGCTTACTTTATTTTTTGATCCTGTATGGTACCCAGTAGGGTAAATCACATTTATGAGGGTCTTTTTAAAATGTTTGCTACATCAACAAATGAAATGCCAGTTCACCCCCAATGCTCACCCAAACAAAAACAAACATCATGGGAGAAATGCAAGAGCCACAGATTTGGAAAGTGAGCCTCTGGGGTTAGAATTCTGGTTCAACTATTTACGGCCTATTTGACCTTGGACAAAGCCCTTGCCCTGTTAAATGAAATACTTTCAACAATCCATTCTCGTTTTAGAGCTCATGGCCTAAGACCCAATAGCTCATTTCCTCCTTATAATATAGGTCTGAACTAGAAAGTTAAATCAACACGGAGAATGCCCATGTATTCTTGAGGGTCAAGCAATCTCTAAAAAGAAAACAACAAAAATAGAAGGAAAAAATGGCCAAGGTCATTTGGATAGATATTAACAAGTTAACGATCTTATTTTCAGTGGTCACCAGAAAAAAAGGATAAACAAAGATGAAACTAGAATTCACTTTCTTGCTTCCTGTGATGGGCATATTGGGGTTATCACAGAAGCGATTCTTGGTCTGATGCAGATCTGACTAAATGGTCTTTTAGGCTCCTTCCAATTTGGAAATTCTGTCATTATTGCTTCATAGCAATTTACCCTTGGAAGAAACCTGAGGGGGAAAAATCTAGTTTGTAATCCATCTAATTTGTAGATAAGGAAAATAAGGCCCAGAGGTTAATTGATAAACTTAAAATGACAGAAGTAATAAGCAGCAGAACTGGAATTAAAACCAATTTTCCTCAACTACAAATCACCAGGATCAGATTTGAAGGCCAATCTG
The DNA here is from genome assembly GCF_048593235.1 of Sminthopsis crassicaudata. Lineage (NCBI taxonomy): Eukaryota > Metazoa > Chordata > Mammalia > Dasyuromorphia > Dasyuridae > Sminthopsis > Sminthopsis crassicaudata. Next base: position 295,216,781 of record NC_133621.1, read on the forward strand.
TGTCTTATTTCATTTTGGTAGCTTCCTGGTATGGTATACAGTAATTCACATGCTTCCCCCATTGGAAAGTAGGTTCCCATGAGGCAAGGAGGACTTTTATATTTCTTTGTGTCCCCAGTCCTCAATGCAGAGCCTATCACTTTGCCAGTCCTTAACTGGTGGGCACTTCACCTTCGATGACTACTGATTTGAAGTGAACTCCTACAGATTCCTTTATCCTTCAGCAACCATCTTTCTGGTTCCTTTTGTGTGTGTGTGTGTGTGTCTTTTTTTTTTTTTTTTCATATTATACAATCAGAATTATCTATTTTATCTTTTTCTGACCATCTTTCTTTGGTTAAGAATTGGTCCACTGGCCCTCTAGCTACAATTCCTTTAGTTAATTTGTATTCTCTCTCTCTCTCTCTCTCTCTCTCTCTCTCTCTCTCTCTCTCTCTCTCTCTCTCTCTCTCTGTCTCTCTCTCTGTCTCTCTCTCTCTCTCTCTTTCTCTCTCTCTCTCATCCCTCTCTTCCTCCTCCCCTCTTTCTCTGTCTCTTTTCCCTCCCTCCCTCTTGTCCCTCTCTTCTCTTTTCTTCTTCCTCCTTCTCTTTCTCTCTCCTTTTTCCCTCTTCCCTCCCTTCTCCCTTCCTTTTCCCTCTCTTAATGATAATAAGATCTTGTATATTGCCCATGTAGTTAGAAGTTACTGTGATTTAGGGTACATGACGACTGTTTAATTTCTGGCAAAGGGTTTTCCAGAAGTTCTTTTCAAAAATAGAGTCTTTATATAAAGTTTTTATTCTTTGCTTAATCTAGCATACTACTATAATGTTTGCTTAATTGCAGTCCCAGGTCCTGAATGCTTCTAGCTGGTCCCACTAGAAGCTTTTCAGCCCTAAAGAAGGGAAAGGGCATCCCTAGGATCTCTTCTTGCATGGATTCTAGGATTTGCTCATGTCTTGGGTTTATTCTGCTTCACAGCTAGGTCCTTATACTGCTACATGATTAGCAGAGTTGCTGGAGAATAAAAAAAGGACAGTAAGAACAGAATGATAAATGTTGCAAAAAAATCCTAACACTCTGCTCACAAACCATGAAAGACAGAGGGAAATCAGAGAAGGCAGCCCATGCCAACCATCTTGGCAACAGGTGGGCTCACGGCTGGCAGCTGTCACTGAAGAACCCACACTTCTGTTAAAGGAACTGGCAAAGAGCTGAGAGTCTTCTGATGTCTTCCCTTCTCTCTCTGTGCCCACCATCATCAGCAGGATAAAAAGCTTTCATTATAGTTGGAAGGGAGGAGGACAGCAGGGACAGGGAGTTTCATCCTCTCCGGAGGGCAGATCCAGGACTACAACTACGTCCCAATTACGGCAAACAATGAAGTGTAACGTGTATTAAAGCTCACACTATTTGAAGTTTTAATTATGGAAAATATGGTCATTGGCTCCATCCCTGGGGAAATATGCTATGTGAATTCAAATAATGTCACCTCTTCATGGAATTCATTATTCTTATTAATTGGGACTTAGCTGTAAAGAGTAGAATAGACTACGGAGACATGGAAAGATGGTTGTATTTCAGTTCAGGGGATGTTCCTTTGAATTCTGTCTCTGTCACTTTCTGCTTGGGTAAACTTGAATAAGTCACTCCTTTTCTCTAAACTTCCATTTTTCATTTATAATAATAATAGCTAAAATTTTTCATTTGTAATAGTAATAGCTAAAATATATAAAATATCTTCTGTGGGATAAGTGCTGTGATAAGAATTTTACAATTACTGTCGCATTTGATTCTCACAACAATCTTGTGAAGTAATTGCTATTATTATCCTATTTTACAGATGAGGAAACTGAGGCAAATAGGTTAAATGATGTGCCTAGGCTCTCATGCTTGTAAGCATCTGAGATCACATGTGAACTCAGTTCTTTCTTCCTGAGTCCAGTTCTGGTGCCGTAATGGAGCCACTTAACAGTCCCACGTGTCCTACCTTTCCATTCTTCTACTTTTGGGTCCTACACTGGTTTTCCTGTTGTTTTTCAAATATGCTATTTCAGCTCCTGTCTTTGGGCTCTCTCATGACTAGAATAATTTCCCTCCTCATCTCCACCTCTTAATTGGCCCAGCTTCCTTTGAGATGCAGTTCACGTCTACTTTCTGTTTGACCTTCCCAGCTACTAGCAATTCCACTATTTAGATTACTTTCTAGTTACTTGATAAATATCTTTTTTTAATGTAAATATTTATTTAATATTTTCTCCTATTACATTCAAATTTTTTTGACATTTGTTTTAAATTTTTTTGAGTTCTTGATGCTGTCTCTCCCTTTCTGCTTGGTCTTCTCAGATACTAGCAATTTCTCTACTTAAATTATTTTCCAATTACTTGATATATATCTTTTTTTAATGTAAATATTTATTTAATATTTTCCCCAATTACATTCAAAACAATTTTTTTACATTTGTTTTAATTTTTTTTTGAATTCTAGGTTCTCTCCCTTATCCTCACATGGTACCATATATGAAGTTATGCAAAATATTTCCATAAAAGTCATGTTGTAAAAGAAAACAGATCTTAATGACAATTAAAAACATCAAGAAAAAAATAAGTTTTAAAAAGAGAGAAATAAAGAGAGAATGCTTCCATCTGTATTCAGACATAATCAATTCCTTCTCTGAGTACAGATGATAGAATTTTTCATCTTAAGTCCTTCAGAGTAGTTGTGAATGATTGTTCTACTGAGAATATCAGTCATTTATAGCTGGTCATCCCACAACATTGCTATTACTTTATATGCAGTATATCTCACTTTGCTTGAGTTTGTGGTTTTTCTTTTCCTGAGAGCATCCTGCTCCTCATTTCCCAGAGAAAAATAATAGTCCATTGCAAATATATACTACAGTTTATTGAGCCATTCCCTAATTGATGGGCATCCCTTCAATTTACAATGTTTTTGCCCTGAGAAGAGAGCTCCTCTGATTATTTTTATACATATAGGTCATTTTTCTTTCTTTATTTTGAATCTCTTTTGGTTTTCATGCCTAGTAGTGGTGTTGTTAGGTCAAAGGATAAACATGAATTTACAGTTCTTTGGGTACAGATCATCTTTTGGTCATTTATGAATTGGAATATGGCTCTTATTTTTTTTAATAAATTTGACTCAGTTCTCTCTCTGAGAAATAACACCATATCAGAGAAACTTGCTTCAAAATTCTTTTTACAATTACCATTGCTAACTGTATTCCCCCCATTTATTCTCTCTCCCCTTTCACCCTGTCCCTCATTAAAAGTATTTTGGTACTGACTACTCCCTCCCCTGAGATAACCCCTTTTTACTATCCCCCTTCCTATATCCCATTCTCCCCCTATTTTCCTATAGGATAAAATAGGTTCTTGCCATATATCTTATATTTACCCATTCATTTTCATATGTTCCCCACACAAAATAGTGAGCTTAAAGGGGGCAGGGACTCTTTCTGCTTTTCTTTGCATCCCCATCACTTAGCACAGTACCTGGCACATGATAAGGTGCATAATAAATACCTGTTTCTTGACCATCATTGCTCTTTGGTGACTGGTAATTCTGATACCTTAAATTGCAGTTATCAATGTGGTATCGCCATGAGATTTGAGGACCAAAAACATGATTTATTTTTTTTCCCACAGAGACATTTGAGGTTATGCAATGCACTATGTAATTTTCAAAATGAAATCTAGCCTGTTCTCTCCATTCTACTTAATTTTGAAGCCAGATCACTGTCTATCTGCAGTGTTTTTCCAAGATGATGATTGCAGTAGGTTAAACCATTTATTATATTCTGGACAATAGGCATTTCTGTTCGCTGTTTTTCATGAAGAGATAGCTAGACTGAACTTTTTGGACTCATTATGATTTCATTAAGGAGGATCCATAATGTTCTAGGATGTGATGCAATTAGCATAATGTTTTACAGAAAGAATGCTTAGAGAGCAGTTGAGTGGGACATCAGTCAAGAAGGTTTTATTAAGTGCCTACTATATGCCAGTCAGCATTCCACATGCTGAGAATACCAAGTCAGGGAAAAGAGAAAAAAATATTGAAATTTGGGGTTAGAAGATCGACATTTAATTTCCAGCCCCACTACTTAGCGTCATGATCTCTCTCTGCATCTTGGATTCCTCATGTATAAACTAAGGGTCTAGATGACCTCAATGTTTTACTTCTAGTTCTAAATCTATGTTCTGCAAGAAATTTCTCTTCTACTTTGACAATGCATTTTATATTCCCTGTGATAGTAATAAAAATCTTTATATTCTTTCTCCTCTTCCTCTTCCTCATTATATTTATATGACACTTTAAGGCTTGTAAAGCACTTTACCTGCATTATCTCATTTGATCCTAACAACAATCTTTTTAAAAAAAAATTCACTCCAGATATATTTATTGTTGTTCACTTGTATCAGTTATGGTTTGCCATGTCCTTTTCCAACCCATTTTACAGATGAGAAAATTGAGGTAAACAAAGTTAATGACTTGTCCAGTATCCCTCAACTTGCATTGCAGTCTTTCTCATTCCAGGCCCAGTGTTTTATCCACTGTGTCAACTAATTTATCCCAAAGGTCTTTTTACTTAAATGCAACAAAAAAAAAATCCCAAGAGATTTAAGCAATATTTCATATTTGTGCCCTGTGTGTATGTGTGTGTTCTAACAAAAATCTTTTGGGAGAGATGCTATTATCCCCATTTTACAGATGAAAAAATGAGATTATGACTCAGCTAGGTCATACAGCTGGTAGGTAAGTGAGAGAAGATTTGGATTCAGGTCTTCCTAACTCCGGATCTGCTACTCTGTCAACTTTACTACCTGGATACTTTTATATCATTCTTCATATAATCATCAAAGGATCAAATGAAACTCTGTTGTCATTATCTCTTAAGGATGGTCTGCTGAAGGACGAGACATCAGTAATCATAATAATGACGATAATGAGAATTTTGTGTGTATACACGTATGTCTTAAGGTGGATTCTTTAATAAGGAAACCACTTTAGTATGTTTGCCCTGAACGGGATCATAGAGAAATTAAAATAACTGAACAACAAAAGCCCCTTAATAATATGTAATATTATTATAAATATTATAATGATAACATATACTATTAATATATTTTATATATATATATTAATAATAGCTATTACTCTTATACTCTTTCTCAGAGAAAGGAAATTTGGGTTCAAATCTCACTTCTAACACACCCCGGCCTGTGACTCTGGGTCCCTCATTTATCCTTCCTCCCCTTTCAAACGGGATTAATTTCAGAGAAGGTGTCCACATGCTCTGGCAGAGCAGGTTTCTTCATCTCAGGGTTCCCTGTAAGATTAACAAGTTTACTCATTCTCCCTAGTGGAATATGTATCGGCCAGGTTCCTTCTTGAAAGTCATGGGGTTATTAGAGCTGAAAGGGACCTCGGAGTTCAGATCACCCTCTGTTCTGCCACTGGGTGAGGACAGGAGGCAGCATCTTGCTTCCCCAACAGCAAGAACATTTGAATGGGAAATAAGAGTCTGGGCGCTCCATCCTGACTTGACCATTAAGTTTCAGTGTCACTTTCTGCAACTCACCTCCCTTTCTGTGGATCTCTTCCTTAATCTGTAAAATGAACTTCTTAGAATAGATAAGCTTATAGGATACCTTCATATTCAACAATTATGAGTTATCCGTGTTCACCATTCCTCCGCAGCCCCTGATGTCATTCAAAGCACACTCCATGGTAACGTCTTATTTACTTGGGTTTTTAAAAAATTAATTTATTTCTCTTGAGTAGCCCTGGATCCTTTCCTCCGAATCCAATCTTGCACGATCAGACTTATCCAGCCCGTACAAGAGTACACAGTCAAAGCGAAAACACCGTATTAAGCACCAAAGCCTGGTTATGGCTTTGGAGTCAGTAAATCCCACGTTATGGGTCCCTTATTCCCCATCATTCTTCCTCCCCAGTACATATTGAGGACTGTGTGTTACTGTATCAGCTGACAAATTTATGGCCATAATGTGTATATAGATGCAGGGTGGCTAAGTTATGGAGAGTGCGGAAACTCCATCTCAGGACTTTCTGACTTTGGGGAGGTTAAATTCTCAACCAGAGCCCAGCATTCATGATTTCTTCTGCAGCGAATGTCTCCGGTGAGAATAAATAAAGAGCACACCCTGACGGAAGGAGGCTTCCCTAGAAATAATTCCCCCCTGCAGTACATGTGTACAATGTAATAGTAACTTGACAACTGGGCATATGCATGCCTTTCAAACAGTTTCCTTTTATTCATAGCATGCTGTCCCTGGGGCACATTTTCAACCCCTGCTGAATTTCTGTGGCTTTGAAGGAGGTGGGAGGGGAGGGGAACAGATCAAGGAGGCTTAAAGGGGTGAGGGAGGCAGAGAAACTGGAAGGTGGATGGGGGACTAGAAAGAAGAGCAAAAAAAAGGGGGGAGGACAAGGAAAGAAGTAGAAAGGGGAGATAGAAGGGAATGGAGGGAAGAGGAAAATAAGGGGACACATGAGAAGAAAAGAGGAGAGAGGGAGGGGAAAAGATAGAAGAGAAAGGGAGGGAAAGAAGAGGAAAGGGTATCACATAAAGTCAAGAGATAGAAAGGACTTTCAAGGCCATCTAGACCAAACCTTTATTTTACAAAAGAGGGAACTGAGACCCAGGGAATTTAGGTGACATGATCAAATGCATTTTCCACTGAACTATAATAATCCCTTTCCAAAGAGAGAGAAAATGAAGGGAAATAGTGCAGATATAAGAAAGAAGAAAGAGAGAAAAGATAAGTGAGGGAGGGGAGAGAGAGAGAGGGAGAGAGACAGAAAGAGAAAGAGACAAGAGAGAGAAAGGGAGGGAGTTAGAGATGGGAGAGGAGGAGAAAGCAAAGGGAGAGAAGGAGGAGAAGAGAAAGAGAGAGAAAGACAAGGGGAAGGAGAGAGAGGAGGAGGGGGAAACAGGAAAGAGAGAGCAAAGAAGAGAGGGAGAGAGAGAAAAAAAAAAAAGAGAAAGAAACCAGAAAAGAGACATAAGATAGAAAGGAGCAAAATAAAAGAACGATGGAAAGAGAAACAGATGAGAAGACCTAGGAAGAAGGAAATACAGTGAGCCAAGGAAGCAGGGAGAGAGACATGGCCAACTAACTCAATGCCTAAAGCCTCTGGTGCAGCCCCCAGAGGGGCCAGAGTAGACAACCATCAAGCATGGAGAAAAGCTCTCTCTGTGCACCTTTTTGCTTCCTCAAGCCACAGCTGCTGGAAGACAGAGAAACAAGCCGGGGAGTTCTGGCCCAGCCACGCCAGCCGGCTCCCCCTCCACCTTGTCTCTAATTGCAGCATCTCTGTGGCTGGATCTGATGCGGGAAGCGGGAAGCTTGACACCGGGGGCCCAGGCTGAGTCTGCAGGCCTGGCGCTTCAACAAATCATCCTTTGGCTGGAAAGCTGAGAAAGGGTGACATGGACATTATAGAAAGTCCATCGATATATAAACCTGCTGCGGCCTTTGGGAGGACAGCTGCTCATCTTAAGCAGATGTAACTGCCGCAGGATTTCTTATTGATCAAAATATTCACTCCGTGTTGAGGATCTTTGCTTTGTTGTTTTGTTTTAGATGGGGTGAATTAAATATAGTTTCTTTGTCACTCTGAAAACACTGACCTTGGGCAGGACTTTGATAAAAGAAAGATCCCGGCCTGAACAGGGGGCAGAGAGCAATCTGGTGGGCTCGTTTCTCAACAGCTTTTTATTGACTTCCCGATTAAGAACCGAGGTTGCAACAAGGCTCTTGGGAGATTGTCAGGCAGCAAAATATGTGTCTGGGGTGCTGCATAGATCTCTACAGAGAGTTGGTCTGGACCAGTGATTCCATCTCTTTAGAAATAAAGGTATTTAAAAATATTGCTAATTTCCCTTAATCTCCTGTAATTTCCTTTTTAGTGAATTACCTCATCCCCAGTGACTCACTATAGACATGTGTAAATGAGGTGAGATGTGGCTCCCCTTGACAACAAGCTTTCTCCTGCTCTTTTAAACATTGAGGGGAAGGGTCAGAATTGTTCTTTTTTTAATCACACAGAGGGAGGAGACAGTAAAAAGAATAGTTCTTTGGAGTCACCGTCAAGAAAGGTGGGCTTGGGTCCCATTTCTGCCACCAACTGGAGGTCTTTAGGTGGGAGTGACGTTTTGGGGGTAATTGGTTGGAAATGAGTGAACTAGATGACTTCTGGATGAGCTCCACGATTCTGTGACATGTGTGATTTTGAATAAATAATTTCCCTTTTTAGGTCTCATCTTTGTCATCTGTAAATGTCGGGGAGTAGACTAGAATGAGGCAGCTAGGTGGCTCAGGAGACACGATGACAAAATGGAGTCAAGAAGGATTGAGTCTTGCCTCTGACGTGATCCTGGGCAAGTCTACCTGCCTTAGTTTCTTCATTTATAAATGGAGATAATAGCACCTACCTCTTCAAGTTGTTGTCATCTCTCACTGACCTAGGTATTATTGTTATTGTAAAAGTATATTATAGTTATTATTATCTATTAGGTTAATTCTACTTTCCTCTTTAAATTTACCTGAGAGGAAATTTTGTTCCCAAGCATTTCTCTGCCAACTCATGAATTTAAGGGGAAGAAAACAAAAAAGACATAAACCTAACACTGTAAACTAATAGCTGACACTTCCATAGCGCTTACTCTGTGCCAGGCACTATGCTAAGCACTTTATAAATATTAGCTTATTTGATCTTCTCAAAAGCCCTGAACGAACAAAACATATTCCCATTTTCTCAGGGGATTAGTTAATAAAGATGAATTTTCTTCATTAATAAATTATTAATGCTCAAAAGACAGTGTTGTATAGTGTGTAATAAGTTGGCCACTGAGAGGAGAAAGACAGAGACAGAGATAGAGAGGAAAGAGACAGAGAGAAAAAGAGGCACACCAAAAATTAAGATGCACTTGAATTATTATCCCCATTTTACAGACAAGGAAAGTAAATTCAGAGAAGTGTTTTGACTATGCTCCATTGATTGCAGGTTTAAGAGAGGGCTTCTGACTCTCCTACCAGGGTACATTAGGGGATGCCTCTCTAAATGTGGGATTGATGAGTAGATTCTTCAAATCCCACCTCCAACATATACCTCCTGTATGGTAGTCAGTGAGCACTGTGAACTTCAGTTCCCTCATCTGTAAAATGGGTAGCATTCAATCTCAATGGCCTCCAACGTCCCATTAAAATCTATGATCCTTTGGAGAAGCCTTTGAAGGTAGGTGTTCTGGGAGCTTTGTGATCTTAGCTAAGTCATGTTTCTGGAAAATGGAGATCTCTACCCAGCATGAAGAAACGATTAGATTGGAAATTGAAGGATCTATGTTTAAACCCTGTATTGCCTCTTAATTCTTGTCAAGTCTTCATAATGAATTATTTTTTCATTTAAATTTCCATTGCTAGGGTTTGCTGGCCAAGGGATGGGGACAATTTCTACTTGTGGCCTGCTGCACTGGAAAAAGCACTGACTAATGGCAAAATGTGGAGACCTGGATGGCTGGAGCCATGTGAGTCTTCCTAATTATTAGAAAGGTGGCTCTGGAGAAGAATAGCAGCTGGTCACTGACTTTGTATGGGCCAGTTTGAATGATGGGAGAGTGGGAACAATGGCAGGTCGGAAATGAGTAACTCTTTGATAGTTAGATCTCCTGCCTCCAAAGTCAGGACTTGTTTCCACTAGCCCACCCATCAAATTGGTCAGCAGAAAGACAAGGGGACTCTATGCCCCCCATTCTAAGCATAGCACCACCAATTCCCTACAAATAATCCCATAACTATATTCTGCATTGCTGCTGCTTCTCTTTGTTACCTTGGACAAGGAATGGCCTCCTCTCTAGACCGCATATGGTTCCTTTGTGAAATGAGAGACTTAATTTAGGTGAATTCCTTCAATCTCATATCCTATGATACCATGAGTGCTCCTTATATACATTTACTTCCCTCCTACACACACACACACACACACACACACACACACACACAAAGACTTAATTTTATTTTTTTTTAACCAGACTGTAACAGTGGCACTATTTAGGTGAAAAGAAATGGCGGGGGAGGGGGGGAACCATCCAAATCAACCACACTAAGCATTGAGGAAAGAAGAGAAAAGCAATATAAATGTTAATGGGAAATTGTCTGTTCAGTTATACTTGGACTAATCTACTCCAGTCCCGGCCAAAAAAGGCATTAGGCAGTTGGAGGGGGAATGGGGAGGGGTGGAGAGGAAGAAAGCTGACAAGCTCAAATACTCAGGAATAACTGAAATGATAAAATATTTAAAGTCCAAATGGGCAGCTATTGACAAATTGGGACAATGGCTAACCCAAGGGCTTAGTTTTAAATCCCAGGTCCATTTTTAACTAGCAACATGATGTTGGGCAAATCACTGGCTCCCTCTGAACTTCAGTTTCCTCCTCTGTAAAACTGAGGTAATTGGATGAGTTGATTTCTCATGTTTTCAGGTTTTACTTTAATATTTATCACTGTAACATTTTTTCTAGGAAAGACATTATCCTAGCTTCAGTTCTTCAGACAAAGGATTTTCTATATATTTTCTAATTTGTTTTTTTCTGGTTTTGATTATAAATTCCTCCAAATTGTAGGATTTAAAAATGGAAAGGACTAAAGATTTTCTTGCCCTGGAGTTCTTAACTTGTGATCCAGGTATGATAGAAAGAGAAGATTGGGGGAGAAACACAAAGAAAAAGACAGAGAGAGAGAGAGAGAGAGAGAGAGAGAGAGAGAGAGACAGAGAGAGACAGACAGAGAGAGAGACAGAGAGAGAGAGAGAGAGACACAAAGAAAAAGACAGAGAGAGACAGAGAGAGAGAGAGAGAGACAGAGAGAGACAGACAGAGAGACAGAGAGACAGAGAGAGACACAAAGAAAAAGACAGAGAGAGAGAGAGAGAGAGAGAGAGAGAGAAAGAGAGAGAGAGAGAGAGACAGACAGAGAGAGAGACAGAGAGAGACACAAAGAAAAAGACAGAGAGAGAGAGAGAGAGAGAGAGAGAGAGAGAGAGAGAGAAAAAGAGAGAGAGAGACAGAGACAGAAAAAGAAAAGCAGAGACAGAGAGACAGAGAGAATCAAAGACAGATACAGAGAGAAGATAGAGAAAACAGATAAATAATAGGCAAGTAGATAGACAATTGTATTTCAATATTAATGTCTGCATTTGTAATTTTATATGTTTTATGTGTTTAAAAATATTCTAAGAAGACTATTTCAATATAATTAATAATTCTAAGAAGATTTCACCAGCTTGATAATGGATCCATAACATCC